>NC_067248.2:188408186-188711216 GCF_019359855.2 Lolium perenne | reverse complement strand
GGTTATTTCAATCTTAATGTCTGAGAATAAAACATAAGAAATGTTACGTACAATAATATATGTATACAAAAGTAAACTTATGGTACGTAAGCCCTATATGAGTCCACACGAGTTCTTAGAACATATGTCAAAAAGAATTGCGCAGTCTAGATTCAAACGTTCAATGGTTTAGTCCAACTTAGCAATCGTGTAATGAAGGGATCTCTATGGATAGAGTCCATGGGGTTTTCCGGTCGGCAAAGTGCTTTCTGATATGTGTTTATACCTATTTTTGAAGTGAACACTGGTATGAATTTTCTTAGTTGGAACTGTTAAAAGAGACAAAAGAAATTCACCTAACGAAAAGGCGACCCGACCACCAACAAAGTTTGGCAAAAACTTCAGCCAGTGATGATATATGTGGAAAGCAAGGTTTTGCAGAGAACAGATCCCGAACAAATAGGCCAGTACGTTTAGAAAAGATATATATCCATACAATATCTTGCAGAGGTCAATAGACCAGTTCGTTCAGAAAAATAAACATACACTAGCTATGTTGCTCTGTTGAAATAAAGAGTCCGTTTAGAAAAAAAAAGAAGTACACGATCTGCATGTGCATGTTACATTCTCTAATTTTAGTACACAACATTAAAAAATGATATACTCAGTACATATTTTGAAACTTGATTTACTAAAAATTACGTGGAACACCTAATTATCTACTTTATCCAGTTAAACATGCATTCAAAATAAATATAAACATAGTAAAGGTACTATAGCAAAATAAATGATATTATAGAATTATTGCAAATGTACTTCTCTAACTTCGACTAACGCATATAAACACGTCAATGAATCCAGACAAAAAAATAATACTATTAAAATGATGATTTGTTTAGCTTTATCTTAATTTTTAGATCATATTAGTATACAATATAATGTGAATGGCGGTCTAAAAGGCCGCACATTTTAAAACTACATAGGTAAGTTTGGAAAAGAACAACAGAGTTAGGTTAGAGCTATAAATCCCCTGGAAGAAAAAGGTTGTAGTTATATAAATGTCTAATTTTGCTCACCTATTAACGATGATGACTTTTTCTCTTTTAAGATCATCAATTAGATTTATCAATGTTTATTAAATCACATTGTGATCTATCACTTAACATAGGTTTATTACTGAGCTAATATTACTTACAAACAACACACATGGACTCTTTGAAAAATGACGCAATAATCAAAAGATATTATTTAAAGTTGTTGCTCACATATATGATACTTTATTTACCATAAAAATGAATGGTAGAACTGTATTGCTTCCTATCTAAAATGTTACATCTATGACACCATTACTTCATTTCTCGAATACTTTCAATCCACTGAAGATGATGCCCTCGCATTTGCGAGGGCCACCGCGCTAGTTGTTCAAATAACACAATTTTACAATTTTTATGCCAAAAGCTTCAATTTCCCTTAGTCCCTTTATTATTTGGGTGCCCCTGTTTTACTTAGTGTTACTCAGTTTTCCCCTTCCGGGCCCACTTGTTTTACTCAGTCCTACTCAGTTTTGCCCTTCCGATAAACATTTCCTCACTTTTCCCCCTCTTAGTTCTACTCAGTTTTCCTAACTTGTACTCACTGGCTGATCTCTGATTGGTCGAGATGTATGTCACACGGATCTTGGTTGGTTGAAAGCTCAATGAACGCTTGCACCGTTCGATCATTTATGATCGGACGGCCTGTATCTCTCTCTCTACCACGATGGATGCATACAGAGACAAGAGCAGAGCACATACCTACCAACCCTGGCAGTCGCATATTCCAGTCGCATCTTCCTCTCTCGTATTTCCTCTCTTACTCCGGTGGTCGCGGCGGCGCGGATCTAACCGTGCGTGCGGCGGCGTGCGGCGGCGCGGATCTAACCGTGCGTGCGGCGGCGTGCGGCGGCACGGATCTAACCATGCGTGCGCCGTGGATGTAAGAGTGCCGGTGAGGATCTAACCGTCAGAAATAGTTGAAATGTCTCTCTCTGTCTCACTTTCGATTCTATTCTCAGATCTGTTGAATGATGAAGAACACCAAGACGGCGGCCGTGCCGACAGTGGTCATCGATGCCACGAACATTGAAGCCATCGCCTACAACATCGCTTCGACGGCGCAGACCCAGCCTTCAATGTCGGAGCCTGTTGATGTCTCACTTCCGGTGCCGAGAGTGCGAATCGATGCCAAGACGATTGAAGCCATCGTCTACAACCGCGCTGCAAAGCCGCCGATCCAGCCCTCCGCAGATCCGTCGCTGATGAAGTACACCAAGACAGCGACGGTTCCAACAATGGTCATCGATGCCACGAACATTGAAGCCATCGCCGATAACATCGCTTGAACGGCGGATGGCGCAGATGACCACCCCTCAGCCGCCCGTCGTCCCGGCCTTTCTTGCCCATCGCTGCGCGGCCGTGTTCGACGCCGCAAATTGGGATAAATTATGATAAATTTGTATTTTTCAATTTCCAATTGGGATAAAATTGTTCGAACTACTACCTCCGTCTCAAAAAAAGCTTCTCCACATTCTTGATGTGTCCATGTACATCCGTATGTATGATTTGAATTCTATCCCAACTTGATTGGGAAGATATTGATATGTATTTGATCCGGAGGCTGGTACATGCTTTCACTTTTGGGATCCCTTCACTTTTATAAAATGTTCATGCATGCTAAAATTATCGTGCGCATTACTTACCACAAGTAGGAAATTGTACACCAAAATACAGTGCTTAGAGCCACAACAAAATACAGTGGTTAGAGCCATCTACTGAATAACAATTCTATACTAAATCGTCTACCAGAACCACATAACTGCTAGGACAGGGATGACACCTAATAAAACTGCACAGATGAATCTACTTTTCTCCTCTCCCATCACTTTAAGTTCATGTTCTAGATTTTCTACCACTTGATCAAATACGGCAAGATCTGTCTCAACTCTCAACTTCTCCTTGCGAATAAGCTCTGAATTCTTCTTTTCTTCCTCCACAATACGCTTCAGCTCGAATATCATCAGATTTTTACGGGCCAATTCATCACCTAAATTGGCCACCTTCTCCTCCAAATCCATCCTCTGGCTACACCACTGGGTTGATTCATCTTGGTATGCAATGTACCATGGATCATCGGCTTGCCTGGCTAACTGTAACAATAATGGAAAAAAGAACAACTGAAATCACTCCAACAGGCCATGGCGGAACTTCAAATTCAACGGTAGTACAGAGAGCTGAAGCTAGATACCTGCACTTCCGACGAGGTAGGAGAAGTAGAACGTGGCCACGACATGATCGAATCGCCACCCTCGCCGGTGTACCCGCTACGACCAGACATTGAGGACTATTTCGTACCTGCAAACTCCAATAAATTACGGGAACCGAATCGATTAGGGGGCGGGGGAAGCAGAAGCGGAGGTCTTACCAAGCTATACCAATTGGTGCGCGGAACAAATCCCGATCGTCATGGGCGGCGGATCTGCTTGCGGCGGACTTTCCTGCGGTGGGTACAATGCGTGCGGACGAAAGAAGTGTTGGAGCCGTGGTTGACTGATGACCCACAAGTATAGGGGGTGTATCGTAGTATCTTCGATAAGTAAGAATGTCGATCCCAACGAGGAGCAGAAGGTGTTGACAAGCAGTTTCGATGAAGGATTCACTGTAAATGCTCACAGACAAGTATTCAGGGGGGTTTGATGTAACAGTTGAATAAAGTATGAGTATGTAAAGTGCGAGAGTAATAATTGCAGCGAGTGGCCCAATCCTTTTTAGCACAAAGGACAAGCCGGTTTGTTTACTTATAATGACCAAGCGTTCTCGAGGACACACGGGATTTTAGTCTAGTGCTTTCGCTACATACGGCTAAATAATCTTCATTGTTGTGATAAGTGTTGTGTGGGTGAACCTATGCTAATGTACCGCCCTTCCTAGGACTAATACATACTTGTGATTATACCCCTTGCAAGCATCCGCAACTACAAGAAAGTAATTAAGAATAAATCTAACCACAGCCTTAAACTCTGAGATCCTGCGATCCCTCCTGCATCGATATACCAACGGGGGTTTAGGTTTCTGTCACTCCGGCAACCCCGCAATTAGCAAACGAATACAAGATGCATTCCCCTAGGCCCATAAATGGTGAAGTGTCATGTAGTCGACGTTCACATGACACCACTAGAAGAATAACACCACAACTTAAATATCACACCATTGAATATTACTCAACCATAGTTCACTACTAACATTTAGACTTCACCCATGTCCTCAAGAACTAAACGAACTACTCACGAGACATCATATGGAACATGATCAGAGGTGATATGATGATGAATAACAATCTGAACATAAACTTGGTTCAATGGTTTCACTCAATAGCATCAACAACAAGTAGGAATCGATACCGGGAGAGTTTCCCCTATCAAACAATCAAGATCAAACCCAAATTGCTACGGCGGTGACGGTGTCCAGCGGTGATGACGGCGGTGATGATGGTGGAGATGATGATGATGGTGATGGCGATGATGTCCAGCTCGATGACGGTGATGATGGCGTCGATTTCCCCTCCCGGAGGGAATTTCCCGCCAGATTCCTGCCCGCCGGAGAGCTCTTTTCTCTCTGGTGTTCTCCGCCCCGCAGAGGCGGTCAGTAACTCTTCGCGAGGTACCCTCTGTGGCTTAGGTCTTCGGGACGAAGGGTTTGGCGAAGAAAAGGAGGCGAAAAGGGTCGTGGGCCCCCTGCACCACAGGCCGGCGCGGCCAGGCTTGGGCCGCGCCGCCCTAGGGTGTGGGCCCACCCTGGCTGCTCCTGGCTCCCCTTCCGGCTTCCTTCGTCATCTTGAAAAATAGGATTTTTGGTATAATTTCCTTCCGAGTTGATCTTCCGAAATATTGCGTTCGACGGTGCTTTTTCCAGCAGAATCCCGGCTCCGGTGTTCGATCCTCCAATAATGATGAAACATGCAAAATAGATGAAATAACATAAGTATTGTGTCCCAATATGAAATATATCAATGAATAACAGCAAATTATGATATAAAATAGTGATGCAAATTGGACGTATCAACTCCCCCAAGCTTAGACTTCGCTTGTCCCCAAGCGAAATCGAGCTCGATAGACATGACCACATGTTTATGGAGTGAAGAGTCGATAAATAAAATACGGACAAGAAGCATCATATTCATTCACACAGGACATTATAGTAGACAACCTCTTATAACTCATATTGAAACAAGTATAGGGTAATCACAAGTAAAGGTGCATGAGAAATCATAATTGGTGATGGCAAACTTCGTTCTTGGTCAGAGAACAATTAACAGATTATATTTATCTCATTGAGCAGCGCTCTCATGTTAAAGTTTATAAGGCACAACTTGCATACTCAATCATAATGGTCTTCTCATGATCATTGATAACTTGCAAAGCTATATTCATTCAGATAAAACTTGTACTAAACAAGGAAGAATAAAAGACATGATGTAGCAAATCACAATATAATGGTTTGATCACAACTACTCAAATGCTTGCTTGAGATGGAGAGAAATAGGTTTACTGACTCAACATAAAGTAAAAGACAGGCCCTTCGCAGAGGGAAGCAGGGGTTAAATCATGTGCTAGAGCTTTTTCAGTTTTGCAATCATATAAAGAGAATAAAAGTAACATTTTGAGAGGTGTTTGTTGTTGTCAACGACTGGTAGCGGGTACTCTAACCCCCTTGCCAGACAACCTCCTAAGAGCGGCTCCCATATTATTTTCATTTTGTGTGGCACTCCTTCCAACCTTTCTTTCACAAACCATGGCTAACCGAATCCTCGGGTGCCTGCCAACAATCTCATACCATGAAGGAGTGCCTTTTTATTTTAGTTTTATTATGATGATGACACTCCCCCCAACCTTTGCTTACACAAGCCATGGCTAACCGAATCCTTCGGGTGCCGTCCATCAATCACATACCATGGAGGAGTGTCTATTTAGTTTAATTAATTTGGGACTGGGAATCCCATTGCCAGCTCTTTTTGCAGAATTATTGGATAAGCGGATGTAGCCACTAGTCCATTGGTGGAAGTTGCCCAACAAGATTGAAAGATAAAACACCACATACTTCCTCATGAGCTATGAAACATTGACACAAATAAGAGATACTAAGTTTTGAATTGTTTAAAGGTAGCACATGAAGTATTTACTTGGAATGGCAGAAAATACCATGTAGTAGGTAGGTATGGTGGACACAAATGGCATAGGTTTGGGTTAAGGTTTGGATGCACGAGAAGTATTCCCTCTCAGTACAGGTCTTTGGCTAGCAAGGTTAATTAGCAAGCATAAGAGTCGAGGGAAACAAACAAATATACATGTGATAGAAACAATCATGCATCTTCCTTGTAAGCACAAACAATTTTAACTTCAGAATAATAAGCTATGAGCTAACAAGAAAGACAATGAAACATCTACATGTATTTCTCTTTTCTATTTAAACCTCAAAGTGTTGTTGCTATTGACCCATGCTAAGTTTGCCGAAACCAAATAGATTTATTCAATGCTCCCAAAGTGATACCAATACTAACAACAAGGTGAATCATATAGTAAAGGTTGCAAACTAAAATAAGATGTGCAATATGTAAATGATAAGACTTCTCATTAATATTCCATAACGATAACTCACACCAAGGGATACATAGACAACCAACTAAAGAAGAGATACTTCCAAACGCAACCCATCTTATATGATAACTTCCCTACTCATGATATGACACTACTTGACAATAAAAGTAAAAGGTAGTGATAATGTGATACCGCGGCACTCCCCCAAGCTTGGAACAAACCAAGGGGATGCCAATACCGATGATGAATTACTCCTGCGGCGATGGTGGTGATGAACTCCTGTCATCAAACTTCCAAGGAAGAGGCTCTCCATCAAGAAACGACGTCTTGGTCTCGGGGATCCTGAAACTAGCAGCACGGCTTATGTATTTAAACCTGTTTTCATACTCACAGTTCTGATTCTGAAAATCATAGAGTTGTGCTTGGAGCTTGTTGGTGGTGTCGTGAAGCGAGAGGATGTCGCTCCAAAGCTTTGCAGTTTCCTTCTCATGTTCAGCAATGAGTTCAGACACAATCCTGTGGAAGATATCCACCTCACGCTCAGCCATCTTCTTGTACTTGAAAACCTCTTGTTCTAACTTCTCCACCCTGTCTTCCAGGCTTCCTTCTCCTTTAGGACCCTGGACATCCTTGACCTGCAGTTCTCCTTCAACGAGCAGCAACTCCTTGGGGTGCATCTTCAGCTCCTCCATGTACAAGTTGCCAACATCCTTGCTGGAGCCGTCCTTCGGAGTTTCCGACGAAGACATGATGACTCTAGATCCGAAACAAATCCTCGAGAAACAGCTCGAAACAAAACACGTCGAAAACACGATATACGGACCTCCAGGTCCGGGAGATTATATAGCAAATATTTTCGCGAAATAAAGAAAATACCAGATCGAACCAGAGTCGGAAAGGAGCGACGGGGCGGCCAAACCATAGGCCGGCGCGGGCCCAGGTCAGGCCGCGCCGCCCTATGGTGGCACCCCCTCGTGCGTCCTTTCCACTCCGTTTCGAACTCGTAATTTCTCATATTTTCCAGAAACAGCAAAAATATAGTTCGGAAAGTAAATTGCGTACTTTTCATTACCAGTACTGTTACCTATTCAAAGTCGAGTTCTGGCGGACTGTCAATTTGCCCTTTGATGTAGGCCTCCGGTGTTTCCACTTGAATAATATCAACATCAACATTATAAGAATCACCCGAGATATAATGCTTGAGTCTTTGTCCATTCACCACTTGCGTAGCATTGCCTTGGAGAGAGCTAATTTTGATTGCTCCTGAATGATACACCTCCTCGACAACATATGGTCCTTCCCATTTCGAGAGTAATTTCCCTGCAAAGAATCTGAGACGAGACCGATACAATAGGACTTTATCCCCAATATTAAATTCTCTTTTGATAATCCTCCTATCATGCCATTTTTTAACTTTCTCTTTAAAGAGTTTAGCATTTTCATATGCTTCACTTCTCCATTCATCTAGAGAACTCAATTGCAACAACCTCTTATCACCGGCAAGTTTAGGATCTTTATTTAATTCTCTAACAGCCCAATAAGCTTTGTGCTCTAGTTCTAGAGGTAAATGACAAGCTTTCCCATAAACCATTTTATAAGGTGACATTCCCATGGGATTTTTATAAGCAGTTCTATAAGCCCAAAGTGCATCCTTCAATTTACTAGCCCAATTCTTTCTAGTTTTATTAACGGTCTTTCCCAAAATAGATTTAATCTCTCTATTTGATAACTCTACTTGACCACTAGTTTGAGGATGATAAGCGAAGCAATTCTATGATTAATACCATACCTAGCAAGAGTTTTTCTAAAACCTCCATGAATAAAATGAGAACCTCCATCAGTCATAATATATCTAGGTACTCCAAATCTAGGAAAAATAATATCTAAGAGCATTCTTAAAGAGGTCTCACCATCAGCACTTTTTGTAGGTATAGCCTCCACCCATTTAGTAACATAATCAACAGCAACAAGTATATGAGTGTTACCTTCTGAAGACGGAAAAGGTCCCATGAAATCAAATCCCCAACAATCAAACGGTTCAATAACAAGAGTATAATTCATAGGCATTTCATTGCGTCTGGAGATATTACCAACCCTTTGGCATTCATCACAAGATAAAATAAACTTTCTCGCATCTTTGAAGAGAGTTGGCCAATAAAAACCTGATTGTAGAACCTTTTGCGCGGTTCTTTCTCCGGCGTGATGTCCTCCATAAGCACTACCATGACATTTACTCAATATCTCCTGTTGTTCATATTCAGGGACACATCTTCGCATAATACCATCCACTCCTTCTTTATATAAGTGTGGGTCATCCCAGAAATAATGCCTCAAATCATAAAAGAATTTCCTCCTTTGCTGAGCTGAAAAGGTTGGAGGCAAGTACTTGGAAACAATAAAGTTAGCATAATCAGCATACCAAGGACTGTCTCGCGAGCTCACCTTTATTACAGCCAATTGTTCATTTGGAAAACTATCATTAACAGGAACAGGATCATAAGCAATATTTTCCAATCTAGACAAATTATCAAAGAACAGGATTATCAAGCACCTTTCCTATCTACAATATGTAAATCAAATTCTTGCAAAAGAAGTACCCATCTAATAAGCCTAGGCTTAGCATCTTTCTTTGTCATTAGGTATCTAATTGCAAGATGATCAGTATGAATAGTAACTTTTGAATCAACAATATAAGATCTAAATTTATCACAAGCAAAGACTACAGCTAATAATTCCTTTTCAGTTGTAGCATAATTTCTTTGAGCAGCATCAAGAGTTTTACTAGCATAATGAATAACATTCAGTTTTTTATCTACTCGCTGTCCAAGAACAGCGCCTACAGCAAAATCACTAGCATCACACATAATTTCAAAGGGTAAATTCCAATCAGGAGGTTCAACTATAGGAGCAGTTGTTAAGGCTTTCTTAAGAGTTTCAAACGCTTCCTTACAATCATCATCAAAAACAAATGGTACATCTTTTTGAAGAAGATTAGTAAGAGGCTTTGAAATCTTGGAGAAATCTTTAATAAATCTCCTATAAAACCCAAGATGACCAAGAACACTACGAATACCTTTTACATCCCTAGGATAGGGCATCTTCTCAATTGCTTCAACTTTAGCTCTATCAACTTCAATACCTCTCTCAGAAATTTTATGTCCCAATACAATTCCTTCATTAACCATAAAGTGGCATTTCTCCCAATTAAGAACAAGGTTAGTTTCTTCACATCGCTGCAAAACTTTATCAAGGTTTCTAAGCAGCTATCAAAAGAATTCCCATAGACGGAAAAATCATCCATGAATACCTCTACAATACTTTCACAAAAACCATGAAAAATAGCAGACATGCATCTTTGAAAAGTAGCAGGAGCATTACATAAACCAAAAGGCATGCGTCTATAAGCATAAGTTCCATAAGGACAAGTAAAGGTGGTTTTCTCTTGATCTTTAGCTTTAACAAAGAATTTGTGAAAACCTTAATAACCATCAAGAAAGCAAAAATGAGTATTTTTAGACAATCTTTCTAGCATTTGATCAATAAATGGTAAAGGGTAATGATCTTTCTTAGTAACTTTATTAACTTTTCGAAAATCAATGCACATTCTATACCCTACAACTACTCTTTGAGGAATGAGCTCATCATTATCATTAGGCACAACAGTCATACCTCCTTTCTTGGGAACGCAATGCACAGGACTAACCCATCTACTATCAGCAATAGGATATATAATACCAGCTTCAAGAAGTCGTAATACCTCATTCCTTACCACTTCCTTCATCTTTGGAATTAGACGACTGAGGTTCAACAACAAAGCTTTGCATCATCTTCCATATTAATAGCATGTTGGCATATAGACGGAGAAATCCCCTTCAAATCATCAAGAGTGTAGCCAATAGCGCCTCGATGCTTCTTCAATATTTCCAATAACCTTTCTTCCTCAATCTCTGAAAGCTTAGAACTAATAATAACAGGATATATTTTCTTATCATCAATACGAGCATATTTAAGATTATCGGGTAAAGGCTTCAAATCAAAAACCGGATCTTCCTTTGGTGGCGGTGTTGTACCCAACTCTTCCACCGGTAAATCATGCTTGAGAATAGGTTGGCGAAGAAAAATTTCCGCAAGCTCATCTCTTTCTTTCCTAAAAATTTCGCTCTCGCTATCCTCCAAATGTTGCTGCAAAGGATTATTAGGAACAAGAACAATAGATGCACATTGCTCCATTTTAAAATCATTACTAGGCAAATCAGCTTTATAAGGAGTTTTAGTAAATTTAGAGAAGTTAAACTCATAAGATTCACCAGCAAATTTAGTCAAAATTTTCTCTTTCTTGCAATCTATAATAGCTCCACAAGTATTTAGAAAAGGTCTACCAAAAATAATAGGACAATAATCACTAGCAGCAGAACCAAGTACCAAAAAGTCAGCAGGATATTTAATCTTACCGCATAAAACTTCCACATCTCGAACAATACCAATTGGAGAAATAGTTTCTCTATTAGCCAGCTGAATAACCACATCAATATCTTCAAGTTCACAAGAATCAATTTCGTGCATAATCTCCGTGTAAAGCTCATACGGAATAGCACTAACACTTGCACCAATATCACATAATCCATAATAGCAATGATCACCAATTCTAACGAGATAGCATAGGAACACTAGCTTGTTTGGGTTTATTAGGATGTGAAACAATATTAGAAGCATCTTCACAGAAAATAATATGACCATCCTCCACATTTTCAGTCACAAGATCTTTAACTATTGCAACAAGGTTCAACTTTTATTTGTTCTTCGTGTTCTACAGGTTTCTTTTCACTTTTATGAACCGCACTATTTATAACAGAGTACTCCTTCATTTTAGCAGGGAAAGGAGTTTTTTCAATATAAGCTTCAGGAATAACACGATCAGCTTCAACTACAACGCATTTATTAATAGATGAATCAATTTTATCTTTATATGGTTCATGATACTTATCAAAGTTCTTCTTTGGCAATTCATAATGAGAGGCAAAAGCTTTAAAAAGATTTACAGCAACTTGAGAATCAAGACCATATGTAGCACTCATATTACGAAATTTATCAGTATCCATAAAAGCTTCAATGCATTTATAATCATAAATTATACCTGATTCTCTATCCTTGTCATTCTCCCATCCTTCAGTATTTTCTTGGATTCGATCAAGAAGGTCCCTTTTAAACTCTTCTTTGTTGCGTGTAAATGATCCGTAACAAGAAGTATCCAGCAAGGTCTTGTCTTGAAAAGAAAGTCTTGCATAGAAATTATCAATAATAACATTACCAGGAAGCTCATGAATGGGGCATTTGAGCATTAAAGACTTCAGTCTCCCCCAAGCTTGGGCAATACTCTCTCCATCATGAGGCCAAAAATTATATATGCGATTCCGATCCTTATGAATTTCACTTGGAGGATAGAACTTAGAATAAAACCGGGCACAATATCATTCCATTCAAGAGAATCCCCATTATCCAAGAATTTATACCAATGCGCCGCCTTACCGGACAGCGACAAAGAGAATAGTTTCTTCCTCACTTCATCCATAGCAATACCTGCACATTTGAATAACCCGCATAATTCATGCAAAAACAGTAAATGATCACCAGGATGGACAGTTCCATCCCCTTCATAGCGGTTATCCATAACACGTTCAATAATTTTCATAGGTATTTTATATGGTATCACTTCCTCACCTGGCGCCTCATCCACTACCGTTGCAGTAGTAGTAGATTTCCCAAATAGAAATTGAAGAGAAGATCTCTCCATAATGACTTATAGCAGCGAGGCAGAAATAAAATCAGCACAACAAGAAAGGTTTTCCTTACCAATTCCACTAACCAATAGAGCTACACACACCGGCAAAGGCGCCAGAAAATAGTCTAGATTACCCACAAGTATAGGGTGTCTATCGTATTATATAACATAATAAAGAATGTCGATACAAACGAGGAGAAGAAGGAGTTGACATCAAGTTTCGATGAAGGATTCACCGTAAATGCTCACGGACAAGTATTCAGGGGGTTTGATGTAACAGTTGAATAAAGTACGAGTATGTAAAGTGCGAGAGTAATAATTGCAGCGAGTGGCCCAATCCTTTTTAGCACAAAGGACAAGCCGGTTTGTTTACTTATAATGACCAAGCGTTCTCGAGGACACACGGGATTTTAGTCTAGTGCTTTCGCTACATACGGCTAAATAATCTTCATTGTTGTGATAAGTGTTGTGTGGGTGAACCTATGCTAATGTACCGCCCTTCCTAGGACTAATACATACTTGTGATTATACCCCTTGCAAGCATCCGCAACTACAAGAAAGTAATTAAGAATAAATCTAACCACAGCCTTAAACTCTGAGATCCTGCGATCCCTCCCGCATCGATATACCAACGGGGTTTAGGTTTCGTCACTCCGGCAACCCCGCAATTAGCAAACGAATACAAGATGCATTCCCCTAGGCCCATAAATGGTGAAGTGTCATGTAGTCGACGTTCACATGACACCACTAGAAGAATAACACCACAACTTAAATATCACACCATTGAATATTACTCAACCATAGTTCACTACTAACATTTAGACTTCACCCATGTCCTCAAGAACTAAACGAACTACTCACGAGACATCATATGGAACATGATCAGAGGTGATATGATGATGAATAACAATCTGAACATAAACTTGGTTCAATGGTTTCACTCAATAGCATCAACAACAAGTAGGAATCGATACCGGGAGAGTTTCCCCTATCAAACAATCAAGATCAAACCCAAATTGCTACGGCGGTGACGGTGTCCAGCGGTGATGACGGCGGTGATGATGGTGGAGATGATGATGATGGTGATGGCGATGATGTCCAGCTCGATGTCGGTGACGATGGCGTCGATTTCCCTCCCGGAGGGAATTTCCCCGGATTCCTGCCCGCCGGAGAGCTCTTTTCTCTCTGGTGTTCTCCGCCCGCAGAGGCGGTCAGAACTCTTCGCGAGGTACCCTCTGTGGCTTAGGTCTTCGGGACGAAGGGTTTGGCGAAGAAAAGGAGGCGAAAAGGGTCGTGGGCCCCCCAGACCACAGGCCGGCGCGGCCAGGGCTTGGGCCGCGCCGCCCTAGGGTGTGGGCCCACCCTGGCTGCTCCTGGCTCCCCCTTCTGGCTTCCTTCGTCATCTTGAAAAATAGGATTTTTGGTATAATTTCCTTCCGTAGTTGATCTTCCGAAATATTGCGTTACGACGGTGCTTTTTCCAGCGAGAATCCCGGCTCCGGAGTTCGATCCTCCAATAATGATGAAACATGCAAAATAGATGAAATAACATAAGTATTGTGTCCCAATATGAAATATATCAATGAATAACAGCAAATTATGATATAAAATAGTGATGCAAATTGGACGTATCATTGACGTGCAGCGCCGCAGTTCGTCCGACGCCGCCGGGGGACAGAGCCGGCGGCGCGACGAGGCGCCGGCGATGGCTGCTCCGTCCGACGGTGGGGAACGAGCTGCCAGCGGTTCTCCGGTCTAGCTTAAAAATAATTAATTAGCGAACTTGTTGCTTCTCTCTACGATATTCTCTAAAGACATATATCAGAGCGGCAATATGTGAGTTTTCCTGAAAAATAGACGACCCCACTGGTCATTGGCTGCGCAGGCCCCACAGAGCGGCAATATATGATTTTTTTTCTCTCTAAATAAATAGACGACCCCACTGGTCATTGGCCGCGGCAGCCCCACAGAGCGGTAATATGTGTCTTTTCCTGAAAAATAGACGATCCCACTGGTCATTGGCTGCGCAGGCCCCACAGAGCGGCAATATATGATTTTTTCTCTCTAAATAAATAGATGACCCCACTGGTCATTGGCTGCGGCAGCGCCACAGAGCGGCAATATGTGTCTTTTCCTGAAAAATAGACGACCCCACTGCTCATTGGCTGCGGAGGCCCCACAGAGCGGCAATATATGATTTTCTCTAAATAAATAGACGACCCCACTGGTCATTGGCTGCGGCAGCCCCACAGAGCGGCAATATATGTCTTTTCCTGAAAAATATACGACCCCACTAGTCATTGACTGCGGCAGCCCTATAGAGCGGCCCCATTTGTCATTGGCAGCAACGCGTATAAAATCATGACATAAAATGGCCCACACGTCTGCAGCCCCACAGAGCGGCAATATATGTCTTTTCCTGAAAAATATACGACCCCACTGGTCATTGACTGCGGCAGCCCTATAGAGCGGCCCCATTTGTCATTGGCAGCAACGCGTATAAAATCATGACATAAAACGGCCCACACGTCAGCGATAGATGGATGGCTGCTCCGACGTGTCTCCTGACCCTACCCGCCAGCACGAGACGGTCAGGGAGGAGCTGCCCCTGTGCGCCCCCACCCGGTCAGACTAACGGTCAAGGCCTCTGACCTGACGGCTACCGGCCGTTCCAGCACTTGTGCGTGTTTCAAACTAGAGGAGGGGAAAACTGGGGAAAAACTAAGGGACTGGGGAAAACTGAGTACAACTAACGAACCAGGGGCACGAAAATAGAAATCCCTAGAGCTTTCTATATCATCATGGGAAGAAACATGGATAGTACTAATACTATGGCAATTATTAACATCATCATTTTCAGAATTAGTGTCCCAGAGATCTTCAATATCAAAAGTAGTGTGATTTTCCAAATCATGATCACTAATGTAGGTAAAGGGCATAGGAAGATCATTGTACTCAGATTCATTATCATAATAATCATTAGGAGCAACATACTTACGGTTACCTATCGTTATCTTATACACGTGGGGATATGCCGTTACCTCTTTCTTTTTATTCCCCCTCTTCTTCTTCTTCTTCTTCTTCGTTCCCTTCTTCTTCTTCTTCTTCTTCTTTTCCTTCTCCTCGTTCCCTTCTTTAGGAGGAAGAGGCTTGAAGGGAGGCTTCTCCACATAACCTGATTTATTTCCAGAAAAAATAGAAGAAACTTGGGAGGATTCATCCTTTTCATTAATAAGTTCAAAACACACAGCGGTCCTATCATATTTTGGCAAAGTGTCATCTTCTAAAATATTTTGTATGTAAGTATTTGTGTGGCAATTATCAATACAATAAGAAAGACACCCATGCAGGACACTATTAATATCAAGAGCACTCATATCCACCAAAGAAGTTTTTCTCAATAACTCTTCACACTCCAAAAATAATGTAAGTTCATCATGCTGATTAGAAGTGATTTCACCATCACAATACAAATTTGCAGCACTCATGAGGTTTGAATTATCATTGGAGGAGCATTGAAAATTAAAATGACCCACTCTATGGCAAAGTTCACAAATAAAAGGATAGAGGGCACAAACTTTTTCACCAAGATCATCTAGAGCCCTAGACCACTTTCTAGTTTTTTCATTCCTGTAATGGATACAATATTCTTCTTCAATTTTATTCTTTTCACAAGGTCTATGAACTCCACAAAAATTAACATGCTTATAGGAAATAGCAGTTTCAGAAGTTTGAGCATGTTCATTGCAATCATTAATAACAGTTTCATCCTTCATGCTGATGTCTTTAAAAGGTTCATGATACATGTACCAATTTTCTTTAGGAACATTAATATGAGAAGCAAAGGATCTATAGCAACCGACCATAATTTGAGGATCAAGACCATATTTAGCACTAAGCTCTTGAAAATCAGCAGTTTGAGCGAAAGACTTAATGCAATCATACTCGTTGTTTATACCTGATTCTTTACCTTTGTCGTTATCCCAATCTTCAGTATTGCTTTGAATTCTTTCAAGAAGATCCCATCTAGCTTCAACCTCCCTGCTTGTGAAAGATCCCTCCAAACAGGCATCTAGATAGTCCTTGTGGTGTCCTGAAAGCTTTGCATAAAAATTATTAATAATAACATTACGGGGGAGCTCATGAATGGGACATTTGAGCATTAGTGACTTCAATCTCCCCCATGCTTGGGAAATACTCTCTCCATCACGAGGATAACAATTATAAATGTAATTCCTATCAACATGCACTTCATGAGGAGGATAAAATTTAGAATAAAAGAGAGGTACAATTTCCTCCCAACCAATAGATCGACCATTCTTCAGCATCTTATACCATTTCGCAACTCTGCCCTTCAGAGATATAGAGAATAGCTTCCTCTTAACTTGGTCCTTTGAAATACATGCACTCTCGAACAACTCGCATAATTCATGTATAAAGAGTAAATGATCACTAGGATGGACAGTCCCATCTCCAAAATAGCAATTGTTCATAGCAAGTTCAACAATTTTCGTAGGTATCTTGAAGGGAATACTTTCAGTAGGTGGAATTAAAATATCACAAGCATCATTCGAATCACCACATATTGGAGACAAAGCATTATCAAGGCAAAATACTTCTTCCAAAGCTGAGGAGCAAAAAATATTATTTTTATATAAACTAGCTTCCCTAAGCTTAGACTTTTCCACAACATTAGCAGTAATTGCGTTCATAGTAATAACATTGCTACTAGCATGCAAATAAGGTTCCATAGGTTTTTTAATTTTCACATCAAACAATCCATGTCTTAACAAAGGAAAAAGATTAAAAAGCTCACTAATTTTTTTGTTGTTTTCCATTATGCCTAACTAGTGAAAAATAAAAGGGATTTCTATTTTCGTGTCCCCGGTTCCTTAGTTGTGCTCAGTTTTCCCCAACTCCTTAGTTTTTCCTCAGTTTTCCCCAAGACCTTGTCTGAAACCATCACAGGTGCTGTAAATGGCCGGTTGCCCGACGGTTGACCGTTATCTTCTGACTAGTGGGGCCACGTAGAGCCCGCAAAGACACGTTAGACCATCCATCTTTGTTTGACCGTAAGCATCGCTGTACCCCTGACCAAAACGCGCACGAGTGGGGCTTCGATATATCGAATGACAAGTGGGCTATGGCGCTGATACAAGGGGCAATAGACGGGCAGGAATAGATTTTTAAACAGAGCTCTACAGCGATGGCACAGAGGAGGTGGCCTGCGGGGTGCCGAGATGAGATCGACGTCCACAAAGAACTGCATGAGGCGAGACCAGACGCATTAGATAGATATGAACTAGACGCGTTTAACCATGCGAAGAAGAGAAGAAATGGTCGACGACATCGACGACTACCTCAAAACTTTGACTGACCGTGTCCGACACGAACTCGAGCAATGTAGAGAAAACTAGTGTCTCTCCTTTCTGGCGTGTATAGATGGGTGCTAGAAGAGTGTGGTGGCGAAGGGAAAGACCTCGCGGTGGTCTGTGGCGTCCAACATAGCGGGGCGGCGTGGCCGTGCCCACAGCAGCGTGCATGCATGTTCGGCACTGGCATCAGCATGTACGTTCGACATTGGCCTCGGCGGTATCTCTGGTGTGTCAGTGATCGAATGAGGGGACGGGATTGAGGGTGCATCCCGACGGTGACCTAGCAGTGGCGGCGAGCATAGCCGTTCTGACCATGCCGATATCGGCATCGGCATCGTTTGGAGGCTGTGGTGCTCGAATCAAGGTGGGATTTGTTTCTTGTACGCCAAAAGTGATTTGAAACAAGTTTCGTGTTGAAGGTTAGGTAACGAAAGTTTGTAACTAAGCCCAAAATTATACTAGCGCCATGGTGAGGTTCTTTTTGATAGAGCTATACTGTTGGGCAAACTTTTTTGATACTATTTAGATGGGGTTCCTTGTTGTTACACGTATGGCATCATGTATGGAAAATTTGGGGTCATTTGGAGATGTTCGAAAAAATCACTTTGCTTAAACGCATGCCGTTTCGTCTCAGTGAGACCAGCTTTTCTAACAAGGTGATTTATTCTACCTTCTCTAAATGACCTCAAATTTCATACAGCTGATCTTCTATACATAGATAGATAGATTGTTTCGTTTTTATATTTTTCGAACTTTTTATTTCCCTTTATAATACCCAATTGATTTTTAGGTCAAAACCTCGAAAAACAGCATCATGTATGGCATCATTTTCGCCCTAAATTTCAAATTTTGTTAAACTTTCCCTTTTAGATATTCCTTGTTGTTATAGATATGGCATAATGTATGCCAAATTTGGTTAGGTCTCACTGAAACCAGCTTTTGTAACAAGTTAGGTTTTTTCGACCTTCTCAAAAGGGATTTTTTCTACCTTCTCTAAATGACCTCAAAAATCATACAGACGATCTTCTATACAAGGATAGGTAGATTGTTTCGTTTTTACATTTTTTTGAACTTTTATTTCCCTTTATAATACCCATTTGTTTTCAGGTCAAAACCTCGAAAGTTAACATAAGTAGATGGTGAACCCTTCCAAACTTCAAATACAGAGATAGATAGATTGGTTCGTTTATCATTTTTACCGTGAATAGTAATGGCTACAAGAAATCGGTGATGGTTTATCATTTTTTGCGTGAAAAGTAATGGATACAACAAATCGGTGATGATTTATCATTTTTTCGCGGCTACAACAAATCGGTGATGGTTTATCATTTTTTTCGTGAAAATTAATGGCTACAACAAATCGGTGATGGTTTATCATTTTTTGCATGAAAATTAATGGCTACAACAAATCGGTGATGGTTTATCATTTTTTTCGTGAAAAGTAATGCCTAAAAGAGTTTATAATTTTTAGCGTGTGAAAATGATAGAGAGAGAGGGGTTATCCTGCCCGTTAGCATACTTAGAGAGTGGAAGGTAACCGCCGACAGAGAGAGAGAGAGAGAGGGGTTATCCTGCCCGTTAGATCATATGATCAACGGTCGGCGGGCACGATCCGCGTGACATGGGCTAGACCAATCAGGGCAATGTTGCACGTGTGAGAGAATTTGTGGAGGGAGAGGGCAAAACTGAGTAGTATCAAGAAACCAAGGGCACCTATGTAATAAACAGACTAAGGGATTCAAATATGAGATTTAAAAAATGGAAAATGCGTGTTTTGTACAATGAAACCCATCTTGGCCTATCTCAAACTATTTGCAATACAAATATACATGAGTGTGAGAATTGTGGCCTCATTTAGACAAAGTATGTTTTGGGGAAAGCTGTTTTGGGAAGGGCTTATTGTGGAAAATCATGCACCTTCATAGCTACTAGGTGATTTGAGAAGGCCTTTGAGAAGTGGCAATTTGTGGTAAAACTTGATTTATCTATGACTTATCTATGTTTTGAGAACTGGCAATTTGTGGTAAAGACTCCATGAGTATGTGCCACTATTTTTCGGGATTTTTTGCACATTAAATGACTCATTTAACTAGTTAATCCCATTTGTTGACTGTCTGTTGACCAGCTACTTGAGGGTAAAACTGAGCATATTGCACTAGCCAGTATTAGCACTCAAGGGGAAAACTGAGCACACAAAAAATGCTAGTATAATACTCGAGGTTATACCTGAGTATATCTAAATTTCCAGGGTTAGACTCGAGGACGCGTGTTGCGGTGCAGAAATGGAAGACGTGCAATTGTTGACGCGTAGACGCGGGTCGTGGTGCAGAAGTCGAAGACGTGCAATCGTGGACGCGTGTCGCATTGCAGAAGTCCAAGACGTGCAGACGTGCAGCGGTGGACGCGTAGGACGCGGGTCGCATTAACCACCCCTTGCCTTTATAGACGCCTTCTCCCACTATCTTTGTCACTCTCACTCGCCTACGCAACGCCGCCTCTCTCACGTCCCATCATCTTCTCCAAAGCAAAAAAACCCTCTCCCTCTCCCTCTCCTCTACCGGCGAGATGGACAAGGAGAATGCCAATCCCATCATCCACGGCGCCCTCGGCTCCAAGCGCGACGCCTCCCTCTTCGACGCCGTCCCCTCAACGGACGTCGCCGCCTCCTCCGCCGGTGCATCGGAGGCTGCTACCGCCGGTCGCGGTCAGATCCCGCCGGGATATGACCCCTACGAGTATGTGCCGTACGTCCCGCCCCCGAACCCCTACGACACCTCCATGGAGGACGCATGGAACGAGATAACTACGGTTTGCTTCCTTTTTTGTTTCCCATTCCTTTTTGAACCCTATTTTTGCTGGTGTAGATGGATCTGTGGATGGATGAGTATTGGGCTAATATTTGCGCCGATTTTATTCCATTATGCTTTGATCCCTCCTTGATTTCGTTTAAGATTTGGGGTTCGGCCGTTCGGTTAATTTATGCAAGTAATAATGGGATCTCAATCAGTTAATTTATGCAAGTAATCATAGGATCTCAATCAGTTATTTTATGCACGAATCAAAAGATATCAACCGTTTAATTTTGCAAATAATCTGGAATGTGTTCAGATTCAGATCTGGAATCTGTTTCTTTGCCTATGATGAATCGGTGGGCACATATTTTTACAGGGAGGGTTCAGCGAACCATTTCTGTGTACAAATCTATTGTGCATGAGCTTTGGTTCGCTGACTACATCCCTGTAGACATATAATCGTGTCTACTCTAACTGAGGCTGCCTCTGTTTTTCTTAACTTTGTTATCATGCACGTTAGTCATCGTTGCAACTCATTCACTAATAGTTCCCGTTTGATATGGATCAGCTGTCTGGCAGCGACGTCGGCAGCGACGACGAGCACCATGACATCAAGACTCGCCAGGTGCTCCGGAGGCTGCAGGTCGGCCAGTACGTCTCCTACTTCGCCGTCGCCAAGGGTGTCTACATGTGCCCCTTCTGCACTAGGAGGCTCGGTGGCACTGACTTCAACTGCCTCCTCACGCATGCCGAGAACATCGGCAACACCAACCCCAAGGTCGGCGCGTCGGTGAACCCCCACTCCTTCCGCGCCAAGCACTTGGCGCTCGGCATGCACCTCCGCAGCATCCAGCGGGTGGAGATCTCCGCCGGGGGCATGCCTCCGCTCAAGCCCAAGGCTCCCAAGGGGAGCAACAAGTGGAGGCAGAGGCAGATGGGGTAGGCGGAGTCCTGGACGTGTGCTGCTGCTGCCTCCTCCATTTTGTTGTTGGGATCCCTTTGTTGTTAGCTAGGGATCCCTTGTTGTTATGTTGTTAGTATGATGGTGCTATGAAGAACCTCGAACCCTACTATGTTTGCCTGCTGAATGCAGCTTATTATCTAGGGAGGGATTCCTATTATCTATCCCTATTCTACTATATGACCTTGTGAATTTATCGTACATTCCCTATAGATTTGCTTCTAGATTTAACTACATACATATGGACCAGATGGAGTACTAGATTGGGCTCCCTACTAGATTTGCTGCCATATTGGGCAAACAACGAGGGCCAAAAGGCACAAATAATAATTGAAGAAAGACAGAAATGCAAGCTTCTCTAGATTTGATACTAATTAGGTGAAAAAAGGCAGAGAGAAGGAGGCAGAAAAGGTACTCTTAAAAGGGAAATGCCAATGGCCGAGAGAGACAAAACCCAGCTCCTGCTCACGTGCAACCAAACGCTATCTCGTCCTGTCCCACGCGGTCCCTTTCTACCAGCCCCACGCGACGCGGGCCCACACAACGCGGCCCCACACGTCAGCACGGAACGGTCAACTTAACGGGAATCCTGCCGTCTGAGCTGCTTCTGCGGGTTTCACACAAGCACTTGGGGAAAACTGAGGAAAAACTAAGGAGCTGGGGAAAACTGAGCACAACTAAGGAACCGAGGGCACGAAAATAGAAATCCCAAAATAAAAACAAGAAACAAAAAAGATGCAATTGCAGAATCTAAAGGAAATAACTTCGAGCACTCACACACCGGCAACAATGCTAGGAAATAGCTTAGTAGTCGGAGGATGTGAATACCTTTTACCATACCTCCCAGCAACGGCGCCAGAAAATAGCTTGATGTCTACGCACACTTCTATTCCTGTAGACAGTGTTGGGCCTCCAAAAGCAGAGGTTTGTAGAACAGCAACAAGTTTCCCTTAAGTGAATCACCCAAGGTTTATCGAACTCAGGGAGGTAGAGGTCAAAGATATCCCTCTCAAGCAACCCTGCAATTAAGATACAAGAAGTCTCTTGTGTCCCCAACACACCTAATACACTTGTCAGATGTATATGTGCACTAGTTCGGCGAAGAGATAGTGAAATACACGTAATATGGATGATTATAAGTAGTAATTGCAATCTGAAATAAAAATGGCAGCAAGAGAACATGTAGCAGAACTTGTTGGAAACGGTGTTTCAATGCTTAGAAACAAGGCCTAGGGATCATACTTTCACTAGTGGACACTCTCAACAATGATCGCATAATTGAACAATTAGATAACTTCTCTTCACTTGTGCTACTCTGAATTACTCTCCTATTGGAATCACTAATCATCACGTAGTGGCTACAAAAGCTCCACTCAAAGTTCATCAAGTACTTGACAAACACCACTCATAGGGATATCCTCATCAAATCATAATCCAAGATAATACCGTTGCAATTTAGACCGAGTACTAACATAGCATACACACTGTCAACAATAGCTATGAAAGGGGGAATAGATCACATCAATACTATCATAGTAATAGTTAACTTCATAATCCACAAGAGATTACAATCATAGCCTACGCCAAATACTACATGATGCACACACTGTCCTCTTTACATCATGGAGGAGGAATAGACTACTTTAATAACATCACTATAGTATCACATAGATTAATAGTGATACAAAGCTCATGATCACATAAAGATCACACCATGGGAGAGAGAGATGAACCACATAGCTACCGGTAGAGCCCTCAGCCTCGGGGGAGAACTACTCCCTCCTCATCATGGGAGACAGCAACGGCGATGAAGATGGCGGTGGTGTCGATGGAGATGACTCCGGGGGCAATTCCCCGTCCCGGCGGCGTGCCGAAATAGAGATTCTGTCCCCCGAAACTTGTCTTCGCGATGGCGGCGGCTACGGAACTCTTCGTGGAATATGACTTATTGTTTTAGGGTTTTCGCGACGGAAGGAATATATAGGCGAAAGGGCGGCGCGAGGGGGTGCCCGAGGGGCCCACCCCATAAGGCGGCGTGCCCCCCCTCTTGGCCGCGCCGACCTATGGTGTGGAGGCCGTGGGCCTCCCCCTGGCTTGCCCTTCTGGCTCCGTGTGTCCCTCGGAAAAATAGAAGGTTTGGCTTTTGTTTCGTCCAATTCCGAGAATATTTCCTGTGTAGGATTTCTGAAACCAAAAACAACAGAAAACAGGAACTGGCGCTTCGGCATCTTATTAATAGGTTAGTTCCGAAAAATGCATAAAAATGATATAAAGTATGAATAAAACATGTAGGTATTGTCATAAAACTAGCATGGAACATAAGAAATTATAGATACGTTTGAGACGTATCACTGGGATTCCGAGGGGATCTACTCCTTCGCTGCCCACCGGGGAATTCCACCCGCGGTGTCCATGTGGCCGAACCGCGACTCGGTTTCGCGGCTGTTGTCGCCATTGACGCGGCAACACCACATGTTGGGCTTCGTCGTGTCGTAGATGAGGACGTCGTAGGTCGGAGAGCAGGCATGAGCTCCTCTTATTATTTGGGATCTCGTCGCCGATCTCCTCCATGTCTGGCAGCTCGACCCTATCGCCCGTGTGTGGGTTCCATAGGAAAGTCTCCAAGCTGGCGGGGGGGCTACCACCAGGATCCAGTCGTAGGACGTCGGGAAGTACCTGCTGCTGATCTTCGGTAAACGGCGTGACGATGACCTGGCTCGATTCTTCGAGTTTTGCCGGGTCCATTGATCATGATGACGATGACCTGGCTCGGTTCTAGGGATAAAGATATTTGTGAAGGTGACAAAAACACAACTTATTTCCATGCTTTAGCTAATCAAAGGAGGAGAAAAAAGAAGATTCTTGTTTTGGAAGGCCCATGTAGCTGAAACTAAAGGGATGTTAGAGATTGCCAAACATTATTATAAAGACATGTTTGGTGCTGAGGATAGACCTTAGGCTGGTGGAGGATTTTTTTTCTACCTAAAGAAAAAATAACTCGAGAAGAAAATGATATGTTAGCAAGTAGATTTTCTCTGGAAGAAGTTAAAGAAGCTGTATTTGGTTCCTATGCTGATGGGGCACCTGGGCCGGATGGGCTGTCTTTTTTTCTTCTACAAAAGTATTTGGATGTCATTGATGAGGATTTAATAAATTTGTTTGATGCATGGTTTGAGAATAGACTAGAATACTAGATATCTTTAGATTAAATTTTGTTATGATTACCTTGATCCCAAAAAAAGAGTGATGCTAGAACTATGAAGAAATTTAGACCTATTAGTCTACTAAATTGTAGCTTTAAGATTTTCTGCAAAGTCTTGATAAATAGGTTGGCTAAAATCATAGGTAGATTGAGTTCCCAGAATCAATATGCCTTTATTAAGGGTAGATATATTTTCGAGAGTGTGGTAACTGCTCATGAAATTGTGCATGAGGTTCATAGGAGAAAATTAGAGAGGTTTGTTTTCAAAATTGATTATTAAAAAGCTTATGATAGAGTAAATTTAGATTTCTTATATGAGATTCTACAGCTTAGAGGGCCTTTTTTGATTAGACTTATTAGACAACTTACCACTGGTGGTTCTATGGGTGTTAAAATCAATGAGATTGAAAGTGATTTCTTCCTTACTGGTAAAGGATTAAGACATGGGGATCCTTTATCCCCTGGTTTGTTTAACTTTGTAGTAGATGTGTTTTCCAAAATGTTGTTCGAAGGAGGTAGAGAGGGTATTATCAGGGGTCTGGGCCCTGACTTTGTCCCTGGTGGGGTGGTTTGTCTCCAATATGCTGACGACACCTTGCTTTTCCTTGAGAAAAATAGTAGAATTGCAACTAATATGAAGTGGATTTTAACCTGTTTCGAACAAATCTCTGGCATGATAATTAATTATCATAAAAGTGAATTGATACCTATTAATGTAGATTTAGAGGAGTGTTCTCCTTTTTTAGAAACCTTTGGTTGTGTTCTGGGTTCTTTCCCAATTAAATATATTGGGATTCCTCTGCATTATGATAAACTAAGAAGGAAGGATTTACAACCTTTAATAGACTCTCTCTTGGGTAGACTGTTTGGTTGGAGAGGGAAACTTCTTTCTTCTGTAGCTAAAAGGGAGTTAGTTAGATCAGTTTTGGCTAGCATCCCCATTTATCTACCGTCTTCCTTCAAATTCCTCAAGTGGGATTTGAAACTAATAAACACTCAGTTGGCTAACTGCTTGTGGAATGATGAAGAAGGGAATAATAAGATTCATTTAGCTAACTGGCCTTCTGTTTGTATGAGAATTTTTTTTGGGGGTTTGGGTATCCCAAACCTGCAAGACTTGAATATTTGTCTACTAGGATCTTGGGTTAAGAGATATGTACAGGGTGAAAGAACTCTATGGAGAAAAGTAATAGATAGTAAATATAATACTAGGAATCCCAATATACTTTGCTGCCATGATGCTCATCCATCAACCTTTTGGAAGGGCGTGATGGGAGCTGCAGAAGCAGTGAGGTTTGGTTATAAATGGAAAACTGAAAATGGTAGGAGTTTTAGATTTCGGGAAGACATTTGGTTTGGTAATACTAATCTAGCTACATAGTTTTAGGATATATACTTTGTCTCTAATCAACAAACTAAAACTGGTAGTGAAGTGTGGGATGGAACAACTCTGAGATGTGATTTTAGGAGAACTTTCTCTCATGATATGATGGTGCAATGGCAGGAGCTTTTGGTTATTGCTAATACCATAGTTTTGAATTCCGATGAGGATTAACTTATCTGGTCATATGAAACAAATGGTTTATATTCTTCTAAATCCATGTATGCTTTAGTAAATTTTAGAGGAGTAACTCCTATTTTCTTGCTTGCAGTCTGGGACATGAAAATCCCTCCCAGATTCCAGGTTTTTTATGGTTGTTTTCACAGAATAAAATCATGACTAGAGATAATTTGAGACGTAGGGGTATCCCCAAACCAATGTAGTGCTCTTTCCGCAAAGAATTTGAGTGTGCATCATGTTTTCTTTGATTGCATAGTGTCCAGAAGCATTTATCTTTTGGTTGAGAAAATGTTTAATCATAAGGTGGAAAAGTATTTAGACATAGCTAGTAGATGGCTTTGTAACAAAAAGTTCTTGCAATTTAATTTCATCTCTTCTGATGTCTTGTGGAGGATTTGGAATTCTAGGAATAGTTTAGTTTTTAATAGACTTACTTGGCTAGATTTGAAACAGGTGTGGAGAGTGGTTCTATCTTACCTGAGGAACTGGAAAGTTCCCTTCAAGGATCAAACCTGGAGGGAAGTGGATTCCTTTGTGGAAATTCTGATGCAACTAATTAAAGGCAAGCTGAAGTGTACCAGTTTTTAGTGGATCTCCTCTTGGGCTTCTGCCTCCAAGCTCGATCATGGCGGGAGAGCGTCCCTGGCTTACCTAAAGGAACACCCAGAGGATGACGCCTCAGTCCACGTCGTGCTGTGATGATCAGTTCCAACAAATGATGTAATAGGGATATGTTTAGACTTGCTTTTGGTGCTCGTGATGGTGTAATGTAGGTGGTGGTTTCTGCTTAGCTGATAAACTAGGCTTTTGGCGTGCTTTTGCTGGCGCTGGGCTGAGGCTTTGGTTCAGTTGCCTTGGATGGGCTGGTTTAGTGTGTAGTTTAAACTTGACGCTCTGGTGCAAAAGCTGCGGTTTTTGTTTCGAGTGTTCTCCTGTTTTTGTTTTTGAATTCAGTTCTCTGAACAATGGTTTCATTTATGAGATAAATGGAACCAGGGAGGATGTCTATGTGAATTAAAGAAAAAAAGATGGCGTGGGACGTGGGTTTTGCTCGATTGCCCTCCCGGCCGCGTTTCCCTGACTCGCCCTCTCGCGCGTCTATTTGCCTTTTTTTTTTTTTTTTTGGTTTGCTTATTACAAAGAGATTTGTGAACGCTCCGATCTGATGTAACTTTCCAAACTCAGACCCAGCCGCGTACGACGCTGGATCATCTTGGACATCAACCAAGTGTTGGTTGACCTGTCAGGTTTAAGAGACAAAAACGTTTCTAGTCAAATAACGTCAGGTTTAAGAGATAAACATTGACAAAAACGTTCTAGTCAAATAACGTTAAGGAGGAGGCCCACGAACCAACGTTCGTGACCACCTCGTTCGCATCTCACGCGCCCTGATCGGGGGCACCAAAACCAACTCGATGGTTTGGTCCCCTGTCGCCTGCGCCATATAAAAGGGGGGAGCCTGGCTGCTATCGATCAAGCCAGTTTACGATCAGATCGCTGCTTTCCCCACAACTCCTAAAGCCCTACCGATCTAGGGAGGCGCAGAACGACGGGAAGACCAGCCTACACCCCGGCGGTGCCAGGGCAGTGCCGCTGGAGACCTGAGGGGATCAGGAGGATCCCCAGATCATCAACGACCTCTCTGCTTCACGCCTGCAACGAGCAGGCGACGATGGCAACTCCTGCAATGCGTAATGCATCCCTAAACCTCTCTGTTTATGATCATTAGGTGTTCTAGTGTCTGCTTTTGCGATCTTGTGCGGTCTCATGCAATTTTAGGCCTAACAATGGTATCAGATGCCTAGTACTGCTAGCACTAGAACCCTAGTAGTGATCTGAGATCACGTTTTTTGTATAAAGATCATGTTTTTTCTAGGCTGATTATGTTGATGTTTAGCCCCTGTTATGCATGCTAGGCTCTCAGATTTGTTATGCAAGCAATCTGATGATCCTATTTTAGTTTCGAAATCATGCTTAAGCCTCAGATTAGCCCGAATTATTGTTGTATGTTGCATGATTAGATGATGTATACACCCTAACCCTGATTCCCCAATTACGGATGAACCCTAATTATGCAATTTGGCACGAGTCTGAGGATGAGAACCTCACCTGATGCCGCCGGGTGTCTTCCTCTCCCCTCTGGGGCCCGTCGGAGCAGCCGCTGCTCCGGCGAGGGCAGAGATCCCGCGCCGCCACCCTCTCCCGACGGAGGAGTGCGCGGATTGACGCGCGGTAACACGCGGAATGGACGGACCGCCGGTGGCCGTCGCGCCGCCGGCCTTTGTCGTCGCCTAACGGCTGCCGGCCTCGCCGGTGAGCACCACCCCCTCACAGACGCAAGGAAACGGCGCCAGTAGCCACGCTCGACGGAGGAGCGCGCCGGACATGGTCCGTCGCACGCTGCTCCGGCGAGCGCAGCCACCGCGCCGGGATGATGAAGGCGAGGCTCGCGTGCCTCGCGCAGCCAGGCAGGGCCGCCTCGCGCGCATCGGGCCGCCGGGCGTGGCCACCTCGCGCGTCGCGCGCCGTCGCGGCCGAGGCGCCTCGCGCGCTCAGCCGCCGGGCCGTGGGCGCCTCGTGCGCTCCCGCCCGCCGTGGCCGTGGCCGCCTCGCGCGCTCCCGCCCGCCGTGGCCGTGGCCGCCTCAAGCGCCCGCGCCGCCGGGCCGTGACGCGAAAAAATCGGGGGAGAGGAAAAATCGGGGACTGTTTTTAGGGTTAGGGTTTTCCGTCGCCCCAGGGCGTTTTTGTTCTGGCCGCGGAGCATCTCTGCCGTCCAATCGATCGGACGGTCCAGCTCGCTGCGGGGAGGGTGCTCGAGCCGGCGAGATTACTGGGCCATATCTAAGGATGGGCTTCGGCCCAGGTTGTCGGTAGTCCAGTAAGTTTTCTGGGCTGCCGATTTTCCTTTCTGTTTTCTGTATTTTTGTGCATTCCAAATGTTTTTCCTTATGTTTATTGCACTATTATACAGAAAAATCATTGCCTATAAAATATGATCAGAAACATGTTATTGTTCTGGAAAGAAATGAACCAACGAGATTTTCTTGTCTAGAATATTTAATATGTTTTAATGTTGAATTATCAAATTAAGCATCACATATGTTGTTCCTTAAATGATTTAAAGTTGATGTTTATTTTGGGAATGTTATGGCTGCAAAATAATTCTGACCAACGTTGTATTATTTTCTGCAAGTCAACCCCTAATGTTGTTCTAATTCATGTCATTTCTGCCCAACGGTGTTTGACATAGAATAAGAAAATTATGGCATGTTTATTTTATATGCATGCAATTTTACTAATGAATGTCCATGTCAAATTTCAGCTTCCGCTGCGATGCGTTATGATGCTGTCGAGCAGTTGACCGGCAGCAACTTTCCTCGTTGGAAGAACTCCATTGAGCTATGTTTGGCTTTCAACGAGTTTGATTATGCCTTAAGGGAGGATAAGCCCGTGGCGCCAGTTGCTGGTGCTACGGGGTATGATGAACTAAAGAAAACTTATGACTCCAAGATGGAGAAGTGGGACAAATCCAATCACGTTGCAATGCTCGTGATGAATTCTTCCATTTCAGCTGAGATTATTGGGGCTCTCCCCAAGAAAGATACTGCTAAGGAATTTATGGAAGCCTTGGAGGAGCAATTCAAAGGCTCTGAAAAGGTTTATGCTCATGAGCTTTTTCACAAGCTACTTGGCAAGTATAAAAATGATGGTGATGTTAGGGGACACATACTGAGAATGATAAATGCTTCAAATAAACTGAAGCACCTAAAGTGTGAGCTCAGTGACAACCTCCTTATCATCATGATCTTGGAGTCCCTCCCTGAAGAGTTCGATCAGTTCAAGATCAACTACAATTCCATGAAGGAGAAGTGGACACTTGCTGAGATATCCCCTCGGATTGTCCAGGAAGAAGAAAGAATGATGAGGCAGAACAAGGATCAGGCTTTTCATGTTGGCTCCTCAAAGAGAAAGCATGACGGGTCAGGCCCTTCAAAGTCTCCAAAGAAGACTTTCAAAAAGGAAATGCCAAAGTTTAAAGCAAAGGAAAAGGATAACGGACAGTCTTCAGCGCCTACTGATAATGTGTATTTCTTTTGTAAGAAGGAAGGCCATTACAGGAAAGACTGTCATGAATACCTCAAGTGGATGATGAAGAAAGGTACAGATGAAATCACTTTTGTTGATGAAATATTATATACTGATTTCTCTTGTACATCATGGTGGATTGATTCAGGTGCAACTGCTCACGTTGCTAATTCTATGCAGGGATTAAATTTGATCCAAACCATAACAAGCGGGGCAAGACGACTTAGAGTTGCAAATGGAGTTGAAGTTGATGTTGAAGCTGTTGGGTCACTCACCTTGGAGCTCCACACCGGCTTTCACCTTCATTTAAATAATGTTCTTTATGTACCTACTTTAAGTAGGAATTTGATTTCAGTTTCTTATCTCGATGATAACATGTTTGAGTGCAAGTTTGGTAACAAACAATTTGTTTTAAATTATTGTAATAATGATGTTGGCCTCGGTGTCAGACGAGGCAAACTATATATGTTATCTATGAATGATTATGTTTTGCATGTGAGTAATGTTTCAAATGTTGAGAAGAAATGGAAGGGTACTAGTACTTCTTCGAAATTGTGGCACTGTCGTTTGGGCCACATTTCGAGGGGGAGAATGGAAAGACTTATTAAAAATGATGTACTCCTCCCATTAGACTTCTCCGATGCGGACAAATGTGTTGATTGCATCAAAGGTAAATATGCAAAAACAATTAAGAAAGGAGCGGTAAGAGCCACGAGTGTCCTCGAACTCATACATACTGACATATGCGGACCTCTTAATGTTAAGTCTATAGATGGTTTTGATTCGTTCATCACCTTCACAGACGACTTTTCCCGTTATGGGTACATTTACCCTATAAGTGATCGATCGGAAGCTTTGGACAAATTTAAAGTGTTCAAAGCCGAAGTTGAGAACCAACTGAATGCAAAAATTAAAGTTGTACGATCTGATCGCGGGGGAGAGTATTACGGTAGGCACGCTCCTTATGGGCAAATTCCAGGACCTTTTGCTAAGTTCCTAGCTGAGAATGGAATTGTTGCCCATTATTCAATGCCTGGTGAACCTCAACAAAATGGTGTGGCTGAGCGCCGCAATCGCACGCTTTTGGATATGGTGCATAGCATGCTCAGTCATGCAAGTTTGCTGGTAAGCCTATGGATGGAGGCATTGAAGACGGCTGCACATATTTTAAATCTTGCTCCCACTAAGTCAGCACCGAACACACCTCACGACATGTGGACGGCAAAGAAACCGAGCTTGAACTATTTACGTGTGTGGGGTTGTCCTGCTGAAGCTAGAATTTTCAATCCACAACTTAAGAAGTTAGACCCAAAAACGGTTAGTTGTTTCTTCGTCGGATACCCGCACAGGGGAAAGGGATATCGTTTCTATTGCCCAGGTCATACCACTAAGTACGTGGAGACCCGGCAAGCGGTATTTTTTGAGGATAATGAAGTTAATGAAATAAGGAAGATCGATCTTGAGGAAAAGCGGGTGTGTGCTCCATCCCCGATTATCCAAAAGGTCGTTCTACCAATGCAGAGGAGAATCACTTCTAATGTTGAGACTGAACCTCACAGTTCTGGTCCTCAACCTGATGGTGATCCTGAAACTAATGATAACGCAAATCCAGAAGGTGAAGAAAATCACCAGTCGGATAATGAAGAAGATCCTCATAATAATAATGCCCCTCCACCACCATCGCCTGTGAGAAGATCACATCGAGAAAGAAGAAAAGCCATCTCAGATGATTATATCACCTACATGAGTGAGGATGTAGACGATATAGGAAAGGTGGAGGATCCAACCTCATACAAGGAGGCCATTAAGAGTTTGAATTCGTCTAAGTGGCAAATCGCCATGGAAGACGAGTTGAAATCTATGAGCTCAAATGATGTTTGGGACCTAGTAGAAGTTCCTAATGACGCCAAAAGAGTAGGTTGCAAATGGATCTACAAAACTAAGTACGACCCCAAAGGGAACATCGAAAGGTTCAAAGCTAGACTTGTGGCAAAAGGTTTCACACAGAGAGAAGGAATCGATTATAATGAGACTTTCTCTCCTGTGTCAGCTAAAGATTCTTTTAGGATCGTCATGGCTCTGGTAGCTCATTTCGATCTAGAATTGCATCAAATGGACGTTAAGACGGCATTTCTAAATGGCGACCTTGATGAAGACGTGTACATGACTCAGCCGGAAGGTTTTGTTGTGGAAGGAAAGGAACATTTAGCATGTCGTCTGAAGAAATCCATCTATGGCTTGAAGCAAGCTTCAAGACAGTGGTACCTGAAGTTCGATAAGATTATTAGAACTTTTGGTTTTACTGAAAATGTTAAGGACAACTGCATTTATGTTAAGTTTAAGGGCAGTAGGTTCACAATATTAGTCCTGTATGTGGATGACATATTATTGGCCTGCAGTGATAAGGATATCTTTGCCACGAGACCAAGAATTTTCTGTCTTCCAATTTTGATATGAAAGATCTCGGTGAAGCTTCATATGTCCTCGGCATTGAGATTCATCGAGATAGGTCTAAAGGTGTGTTGGGACTATCACAAAAGGCATACTTTGAGCGAGTACTAAAGAAATTCAATATGCATAAGTGCTCTGGCTCACCTGCCCCAGTAGTCAAGGGCGATAAGTTTGGGACATTTCAATGTCCGAGGAACCAAATTGAAACTGATCAGATGAAGTCGGTTCCTTATGCTTCAGTTGTCGGAAGCATCATGTATGCACAAGTTTGCACACGCCCTGATTTGGCTTTTATAACCGGGATGCTTGGCAGATTTCAATCAAATCCAGGACTAGACCACTGGAAGGCCGCAAAGAAAGTCTTGCGTTATATGCAAGAAACAAAAGGGTACATGCTTACGTACAGAAGGTCTGATAACCTACAAGTTGTTGGTTATTCAGATTCTGATCATGCCGGTTGTGTGGATAGTAAGAAATCCACGTCAGGTTATATATTCACACTTGCCGGAGGAGCTATATCGTGGAAAAGCTCCAAACAAACTATAGTTGCTTCATCTACGATGCAAGCAGAGTTTATAGCATGTTATGAGGTCACTGGGCAGGCTGTATGGCTAAAGAATTTCATTCCCGGACTTAAAGTGGTCGACAGCATTTCAAAACCACTTCTATTGTACTGCGATAATGAACCCGCAGTTTTCTATGCGAATAACAACAAGTCAAGTGATGCTGCCAAACACATTGACATTAAGTATCATGTTGTGATGCATAGGATCCAGGATCAAACAACTAAGGTTAAGCATATAAGTACGACTCGTATGCTTGCGGATCCGCTAACGAAAGGCTTACCACCCAGAATTTTTCGTGAGCATGTTGCCGGCATGGGATTACTGGAAGCCTTATGATTCTGGAATAAAGGGACCATAATAAGAACCACTCCCAATAAGTATTATGTTATCCATTTCAAGATAGGCTGGTATGCCATAAGTGTTGAGGTTCAATAGCATTTCATTGGTTGTTGTAACACCTCACTTTGGTTTATTATTCCTATGGAGAATGGGCAAATGATGTTAAACCTAACGATCAAGGGGGAGAATGTTGGTTGACCTGTCAGGTTTAAGAGACAAAAACGTTTCTAGTCAAATAACGTCAGGTTTAAGAGATAAACATTGACAAAAATGTTCTAGTCAAATAACGTTAAGGAGGAGGCCCACGAACCAACGTTCGTGACCACCTCGTTCGCATCTCACGCGCCCTGATCGGGGGCACCAAAACCAACTCGATGGTTTGGTCCCCTGTCGCCTGTGCCATATAAAAGGGGGGGAGCCTGGCTGCTATCGATCAAGCCAGTTTACGATCAGATCGCTGCTTTCCCCACAACTCCTAAAGCCCTACCGATCTAGGGAGGCGCAGAACGACGGGAAGACCAGCCTACACCCCGGCGGTGCTGTGGCAAAGGTCGGCCGGAGACCTGAGGGGATCAGGAGGATCCCCAGATCATCAACGACCTCTCTGCTTCACGCCTGCAACGAGCAGGCGACGATGGCAACTCCTGCAATGCGTAATGCATCCCTAAATCTTTCTGTTTATGATCATTAGGTGTTCTAGTGTCTGCTTTTGCGATCTTGTGCGGTCTCATGCAATTTTAGGCCTAACACCAAGGACACCAGTCCGACCTGAACTCCAACATGAAGCGGCACCTAGCTACTCACCCGGCAATAAGTAGCGTCCGGCGAACGAGCTAGCTCCCGTCGATTGAGAATTTGAGAAAGCACGATGGAGGAGGCAGCATCGCAAAAACGGGACTGGTCGTCTCTGTCGGTGGACGTGCTCGCCGAGATCCTGCGCCGGATCAAGTGGCCCGGCCACCCAAGCTTCGGTCTCGTCTGCCGGCGATGGCAGTCCGCACGGGCCCTGTCGCCCTTCTACCTGGCCTGGATCACCCCGCTCCTGCTCACCGCAGTCACCGCCGGAACCACCGCTAGCTTCCGTTACTACAGCCCGTACTACCACAAGACCTTCAAGTTCGACACGAAGCTCGCGGTGCCCCCCGGCGCCAAGATCTTCTACGCCACGGGAGGACTACAGCTGACGCTGGGCTCGCGGAAGAAGCTCGTCATCGCTGACATCGGCACCGGCGCGGTGTGCGAGCTGCCACCGACCTCTCGGACCAAGTTCGATTTCGTGCTCCATGACGACAGCGTAGGCAAGGTGTACGGCGTCAAATTGGCTGATGGGGTCGACGTCTCGCATGCTACCAGGCTTAGAAACGGCGAGTGGTCGGTTGGGTGGGAGGTTTGCAATCTCATGGATCAACATAACCACACGTTCTTTGCACCGTCGCCGGAGTGCAGCCCGGTCCTCCACGACGGCTCGCTCTACATAATGGGAACAAACGGGCAGCTTCTTCTTGTGCACAACTTGAAACATGGCCGGCGACCTCAAATCTTCGGGAAACACCGGGGATTTCGCTTTAAATTCAAAGCCTGCTACCTCTTCGAGTCTGACCAACGTGAGCTCATGGCCGTCATGGTCGGGCACCGGGGAACACCGGTCAACATCGTCAAGCTCAACAAACGTACCATGGATTGGGAGAAGACGGAGAGCCTCCATGGCTCCTCCTTGTTCACCGGCACACCCACAACGATGATGAAGAGGACTAACATCAAATGGATGCAGGACAAGATCTTCCTCCCCAGACTCTTCGATCGGCCTGAGACCATTGTTGTTGACCTTGTTCAGCGAGACAATGAACTCGCGTTTGTGCCAAAGCTGGGATTCACGCATCTCCCGATGGCGAAAGATGAGAACCATGGCATACACATGTGGACTTGTGAATTGGGACACGGTGAGGAGGCTAGGTCAATTTGGGGAGCAAAGAGAGTAGATAACAATAGTATTTGGGTTGATTTTGGTAGTGGTAGTAGCAATTGACTTCAATGTTACGATGCATGATTTGTGACATAGTACTATGTTGACATGAAAAAGTCTATAAAACCATAGGTACATCAGTTTTATCTTATTTTTTGCCAGGAGTTCGGCGATCTTTATTCATGTAACACACAGCGTGATTGATCAGCCAAGCAAGTTGGCACAGAGATTAGCCGTCCGCTGCTCTTGATACATGTATTGTGAAACTAGAAAATCATAAAGCTAACTCTCATATTTCTTGAAGAATTGGTACCACAGCCGAGCACGGTCCATGTAAGTGTTCTAGAGAGGTTGACAATATCCAAGCAATCCGTCTCTCCATCACCAGCTTGCCGAGCCCACGTAATTTTGCGAAGACGATTCTCCATCATGTACTAGAGAATAAGTAATCCCTTGATAGGGTTTACTCCAACCTCCTAGATAGGTGGGACGTGATCTTGCAACACCTCCAGCACCACCTTTCTGAGCTTCCAGCAATTGAACCCCGTCTTTGTTAATTTTGACAGCTTACTGAGGCGGGCGCCATCCATTATCAGGCAAGATGGCCGCCTTTTTTTTTTTTTTTGAGATGCAGCGTATTTCTTTGGAACTTCGAGCATTGCCAATGCTTGCTTGTCCGTTTTCAGACATTAGACCGGTCATAACCTCCCTTTTAATGTGTCCAATTACTATTTCTTACGCTCCTAATTCCCCACATGACAGTAATAATCTTCCGATGATCCAACTCCGAAAATGAATATATCTTGACCATGTTAGTGGATGAAGTCTCGGTAAGGAGAAATCCATCCAAGTTTGTGCCTCCGCCTAGAAGCCATGTGCATGAAACATGGTCACATGTGAGCAAAGCATGTATAAGATCTCATCTGCTGCCAGGCAGATTTTGCATCTACTGATTTGGGAATATGTCTATGCTTCAAAATATGTTCAATAGGGGGTATACCTCGTAATCCTCTACCAATAAACCCTAACTTTGGGCATAACATTCAGTTTCTACAAGGCAGACCACATATTTTTATTGGTAGTAGAGGATTCAGTAATCACCCCTTCGTGTTGAGCAAGCTGCTGTTTGCGACTCACTAGAGCATGAAAGCTGCTCCTTGTTGGATTTAGTGTTCGAATTGGCAGGGTGTACCACAAATAAACACCAGTAAACCAATTCATCTTGGACATCAGCTAGAGGAAAGAGGACACAAGTCCAAAGTGAACACGAGCACCACGACGGAGCATCATGAAACGGTACCGAGTCCGGGATGTTGGGATTTCGCCCACGGATAGATCACATCAAATGGACAAACACACGCTAAATATTTTCCTCTTTATTTCTCTGGTTTTCTCACGTTTACAATTTGTGGTACTACAAGCATCGCATATACTTCCCATATATGTTTATAGGTTAATTAGTTTATTAATCTAATATTTCCATTAAGCAAAGGAGCTAGTCCGGTTGGAAAAACATATAGGAGCAGCTCGATCTGTACTCGGAGACCTATACCAGAACCAGAACTCACGTATGGTACTATTTCAACTCCAATCAAACAGGACTCCTAATTCTACCTAGTACTGCTCGGATACACCAGAAAACTAACGTAAACCTACACTCTTTATTTCAACACGGGACAATCTCGTGTCAGCAGGTGGCACTAACCAGCGCGTGGTGCTCGAGCTCTCTGTCGACAATCTGGCAATGGTGGCGGCGTCGCAAGAACGGGACTGGTCATCTCTGGCGGTGGACGTGCTCGCCCAGATTTTGAGTCGGGTCAGGTGGTCCAGCCTCCCGAGCTTCGGTCTTGTCTGCCGGCAATGGCAGTCCGCTCGCGCCTTGTCGCCCTTCTACCCAGCATGGATCACCCCGCTCCTGCTCAACGCCACCAACGACAGAACCAGCACCAGCTTCCGCTGCTACAGCCCGTACTACCACAAGAGCTTCAAGATCGACATGAAGCTGGAAGCGCCCCCCGGCGCAAATATCTTCTGTGCCGCCGCAGGAGGACTACGCCTAGCACTGGGGTTGCCGTACAAGGTCCTCAGCGCCGAGCTCGGCACCGGAGACATGAACATTCTGCCACCAATTTCAAAGCCCGGCTTTGATTTCACCGTGTACGACGACGGCAGTGGCGGAGCTGGCTCAGGACCAGAGCCTGGGCAAGATGCTGAGGGAAAAAAAAGCGGCCAAGCATAGAAGATTTTGCCCAGCCAAAATACTATTTTAACTAGCTTTCTCTAATTGATCTTCAAAGACATGCACGATGGGAGCCCGGGCAGCTGCCCAGGCTAGCCGGGCCCTGGCTCCGCCCATGGACGACGGCGCAGGTAGGATGTATGGCGTCGCGACGAGCACCGGACTCAGTGTTTCACTTGCTATCAGACTTAGTAACGACGAGTGGGGCCAGTGGGAGAAGTGCGATATGATGGATTTTGATCCCCCATTTACGGTGTCGCCGGACTGCAATCCGGTCCTCCACGATGGCTCGCTCTACATACTGGGAGAAGACGGGAAGCTAGTTGTATACAACGGGGGTAGCCATGACCAGTGGTTTGAAATCCTCGAAAAGCCCCACGGCTTTGGGTTTAAATGCGAGAACAGCTACCTCTTCGAATCTGACCGGCACGAGCTCATGGCCATCTTTGTCGGGCACCACGGGACGCCGGTCAACGTCGTCAAGCTCAACAAACATACGATGGAGTGGGAGAAGACGGAGAGCCTCAAAGGAAGAACGTTGTTCACTGTCACGCTGACAACGATGATGAAGACGACAAACATCACAGGGATGCAAGACGAGGTGTTCCTCCCCGGACTCATCGATTGGCGTGAGACCATCCACGTCGACCTTGTTCAACGCGACAATGAACTCGCCTTTGTGCCAAAGCTTGGATTCTCCCATTCCACTATGCAAGACGATAACTATGACACAAACATTGAGGTGGCATGCTTGCATGTTGAGAGAAATCACATAGTGGGTTGCTCCTATTTAGTTATTATAGATGAACTGGGACAAGGTGAGGAAGCAAGGGCATTTCGGGGAGTACATAGGGTAGATCCTAGTATCTGGGTTGATTTTAGTAGTAGCTAACTCCATCGTTGTGATGCATGTTGTTTGACATATAATTGTTTGCAAAAATCCAACTCGTCCTTCACAATGTTAACGGTGTGAACTTTGAGCCTACACTTCTTATATTGACTTGACTCTTAAAAGTAGAACTACGAAACAGTGATTTCGCTGACTCGAGTGCTTGGGAGAAAGTTACTGACCATCTACCTGCGGTATTATCAAGCATATGACAAGGTAATATCCTATGATTGCAACTGAAATACTCCTCTGTTGGTGGTGTAGTAAAGGAGAGTTCTTCTTAAATTGGTCAGGCCAGCGACATAAAACAATAGGTAGGTGAGTTTTATGTGACAACTGTTTAGCATTTTTAAATAGTCTGTTTACCGTCGAGAATACATACAAAGTACTACACGTAAGAGTTCAGAAACACAATATACAGTAGCTCTTGGCATATCGGAAACGGCTAGCTCTAAAGAGATCTTACCTTACGGAGGTATAAGTCTTGCGATGCAGGATGCAGACCTGTGCTGCTCTGGGAGCGTCTTCCACCATATCACGAAGGATGAGCTGCTCAGAAACACATCTTTGCCAAGACTTCCAGAGGTGAACCATCCAAGTGCATCGCTCTCCAGTTTACCCACCCTGTCTTTGAGATCCTGGAACGATTTGCCGTTGACCATCTCGGCCTGGAGCTCCTCAGACATTGCCCAGAAGCACGACTCGAGGCTGGAGCCTAGTGGGATACGCAGTAACTGCTCGCGCCATTTCTGGGTGTACTTGTAACGCCTTGGCCTCCCCTTGCAGAGGTAGGAGCCGGTGTCCTCGTTCTTGGAATGCCTGTAGTAGTTTGCAATGTCCAAGGGCTCGACCAGCCGGCGGTATGAGGTTCCCAGATTCACCCACTCTTCTCGCCCTTCAAACGCATCCGGAAGTTCACGCCTTCGCAACATCTCAATTATCTCGTCCCAAAGGCCGGCTAGTTCCAACCTACGTACGTTTGAATTGAAGTCATGCACTTCCCGCTGAAGCTTGAAGGAATCGTAGTAACTCACTTCATGGAGCTCGCATGTTCTCTTGTACTCGTTCAGGGACTTGAGGGCTTCCTGAATTTTACTGCAGTTTGCGTCTATCTTTGCTTGGTTTATCTCTCTTTGCTTCTCCCATTGTCCAGCTGCAGCAAGGCTCAGCATAGCTTCCTTACTCTGTAATATGAAAGTGGCCATAATGTGATTGGACTGGTTAACTTTACTAGTATTTGAAACTTAGGAGAACGTATGCAAACAGAACTAGTAGAACTGTGTCATTGGGAATGACTGCTGATATAAATTTGATGTGTACACTGCTATTTACTAACCTACAAACATATGTGTTGCCTTTGGCTAAAAACTAAAGTAATGATCTTTAATATGGCAAGCCACAGTTGTTTTTGAAGAAGAGGATTGCTTACCAGTTCAAGTCCACCAATTGCTGTTCCATTCATTGGCCTACCAGGAAGGGATGATGAAATTGCTCCTAGGTAGTCCACACAAGCTATCTCTTGTGTCACACATTGCTTAATCGATTCATATTGCCAGTGAGCACTTAAACTTCTGGCAGCAGCATCAAGCAATTGTTGTTGGGGATCCAATTGAAGGAAGTAAAATAGCAACTGCAATACAGCATCCGAGTTTGTGAGAACAATCAGTTGTTCGGGACTCGTCAAGAAAAGATAAGTCCCACAGGGTCTGTAAGGGGAGAGCTCAATGAAGGACGTAAGTGTTCCTAGGATTGAGCTAGTGCATCCCATGAAAGAGCAGGCCTCATAGCTGGCAATAGATAGCGTGCTTCTCAACAAGGTTTCATAAAACTCAGGAATGACAAGCGAATTCCCAGCAGGTGAGAAGTTTGGACTATGAGGAGATAACCAATCGAGAACAGATTGAATTTGTTCTCTAGAGGATGCAAGGGGGGTCAGTGGTATTCGTGGGATGATGTCTAGTGGCATGATGAAATGCAAGATACACTGCGACCAGCCCTCCCTTCTAACAGCGTGGTTGAAAATATTATCTCCAACAAGAGGTGCCCCAAAGGTCACACAAAACGGTTGTGCTTGATTGACACTTCCCCGTCTGGTACAGTTCTCGAGAAACCATATGGCAGCAAGGGTGGCTACTGAACCCCCTGATGAATGGCCTGTGAATACGATACGTTTCTCCTCTGCCACCGCTCTAGATACCTGTAACAGAAGAAACAGAAATCACCCCTTCATCATTCAGTTGGAAATGCTGTTCGAATAGAATTCACCATATCAAGAAGACTTTCACTCTATTGATATAAATATAGCAGAGCAAGAGGTAAGATTATGAAAGTTGTATCCCCATAACAAGAAAAACAAAGGCTGTCAACAAAAGCGGAGAGTAAATCGGTAGAACTGCTGAAATCACTGTGGTCACTTCATTTTTCTATCAAAGTGATAGAACATCTGGTTCATTTTACTTGTTTGCACGGAACATAAAAGGCACTAAGCTAAACTACTTTGCAGCCTTCCATCTACTACGAGAAATCTGACACTGTAACTACAGAGTCTAAGCAAATCTCTTGCTCTGTTTCATAGGCTCAAATCAAACTAGTTAAGCCATAAAAGCACTACGAAAATGAATAACCCACCAAAAAAAAGTACTACCTCCGTTCCTAGCATTCTAAAAAGGCTTATATTTTGGAACGGAGATAGTACTTCAAAGGCATTACAACAATACGGAAAATACAAGGAAAAGATGCTCCCTATCACCCGTAGTCCCTCTCTAAAACACTAGAGCACTACACTAATCTCCAAATACTCCAATAAGCACCCCATAGCTCATGTCGGTTCACATAGTATTACGATAAAATTACAGAAGCCAGGCAACAAAATATTGATCCAAAAGGAGCATTTGAAATATCTTCTATGACGACAGGAATGGAGCTTTTGTTCCAGGAGAAATAAGGTTTCCGTCCTGAAAGTTCTTATTTCCTACACAAGTCTGAAGTAGCAAAGTGCAGAAGGTTCAGATATAGTTTTATCGAAAGTAGCGATCGAAGAAGGTGCTCACCTCGGACTGGAGCGGCGAGCCGTCGAGCAGGCCTGTGAAGGCGGCCATGAAGGCGGCGCTGGCGCGCGCGGGGACGCCGCTCCCGACGCTGCGGAGCGACGGGAAGACCGCGGGGTCGACCTCCGCGTCCCCGAACGGCACGCGGCCGCCGCCGGCGTCGGGGGAGGAGGGAATCCAGCCGGCGGCGGACCAGGTGGGCGTGAAGACGAAGGCCGCGCAGGGGTAGGGGTGGGACGCGTGGTGCACCTGGAACGAGGAGGCGGCAGCGGCGGCGGAGGTCGGCGAGCGGGAGCCCGAGGGGAACGAGAGCGCGGCGCAGTGGTCGACCAGCAGGCGGTCGTCGTCGGACAGCGCCGCCGTGCGCCGTGGTGGAGTGTCCATCGGCATCGTGGTGAAGCGGTGGGGCTACAGCGCCGCCCTTTCTCCGCTGGAATTTGATGGTTGAGATGACTGCCGGGTTGACTTGTCGCCGGCGTGTTGACGGATAGTCAGGGCATCTCGAGCGCGGCCGATGGAAACGCGGCGCAAATATGCCGCACGTTTGCGTCTGTGGTGCGGTCACGGCGAGCGTCCGCTCGCTTCCCCCACGGGCCCATTTTGCAGTGAGCCTGACTTGATCGGCGTGAATTAAAGCACAACAACTGTTGGGAGATCAACCGCCGGAGTGGCAACCGCGCCGATCAACCCGCCAACCGCCGGAATGGAGCGCCGAACCGCCGCAAAGAGCAACCGCAGGCCTCTTCCTTATATGCGCCGCCATTAATCTCCGCTGAATATAACCCCTGCACCTGATATAATTCACGTCCAACCGGCTGTCATTCTTCTTCTTCTCCAACACCGGCTAGCCACCATGAGCAACTTGTCGTTACCGTCGGACACGGATAGCGAGGGCAAGCTGCCGGGATGGCGGCATTAGTGGGATAGGGCTGCAACGCCTAGCGACCCTAGCTCCCCTCCGAGGGAGGTCGAGGAGGAGGGAGGCGCCGTTGGCATCGATGGCTAGGAGGAGGAGGAGGACTTCGACGCCAAGTGGGCACGGCTGGAGGCGGCGGCGGCAAGGAAGGAGGCAAGGGACCGGGCGAGGGCGCAGGCGCGGGGGCAGGCGGAGCGTCGTCGTCCGTTCACCGATGATGACGACGAAGACCCCACTGACCAGTCGTCCGACCGGAACTCAAGCTCCACGGACGCGTCGTCCGGCAGTTCCTTTTCGGAGAAGGAGGTGCCAAGCAGGAGGCGCATCCGTGAGTACGACGAGGCGGGGACTTCTAACAAAAAGGCCAAGAATTAGTTTATAATTTATTTGTTTTCAAATTTGTTCTCTAGTTTATATGTTAAATATGTTTGAACTTGTTCGATTCGAGAATTAATTTATAATCAGTACAACTTGTTTTCGTGTTTGAACTTGCTCTTTCAAAGATTCATTACAACTGATATAGATATAGAAATTGAAGAGTTCTTCAGAAAAGAAAAAGAAGTAGCAGGAAAATAAAACAGTGGGGTGTCCAAAATGCATCGGACCGCTGGAGGTGCGCCCCGACGCAAACATATAATGGATAATTTGTGTCTCATGGTCATTTTCGCGTCCGCTAGGCGACGCAAACGAATGCTCGCGAACAATTTAAACGTCCGAAATGTGTTGTCCCGTTGAAGATGCTCTGATGGCAATTTCTGGCCTCACCGGTGGCTGATACCGTACGCACAATAGCAGTAGCACGGCCGAGCGACTAGCATCCTAGAGTATACTTCTTATACAAGTTTTATGGTGGTTGGCATTTTTAATAACCCTCCATCCACCTCGATCTAACGGTGCTAAATAGACGGAACCAAAGTGATGGAACCAAAAATATGGGACCGGAACCAAAATTTGTGGGTCCGGAACCTTAAATATATTTACCAACATTATAAAAGACGAACATCCTTTTAAGTGGCCAAGGCAACCGATGAAACTACACTAATCTTAAAGCAACAAATAATTAAGCATTTGTGCACAGATCTTAAAGCTACCATCAATCTCTCATGAACAAAATATATGTACAGTAGATATCACCGTCGCTCATCCTCTCATCCTCTCATCATCTCAATCTCTCAACCATTCTCTCCCGGCGATCCCCGCAACGGAGGAAAGCGGCAGAGGCGGCGGCGTTCTTTATCAACCTGGATCAACACGGCCGGGCCGGCGAGGGGAGGCGCGGCGGCGGCGTTGGTCGTGGCCGGCGAGGAGAGGAGCGGCGGCGGCGTTGGGTGGCTGTCGCCCGTCGGAGCTAGGCGAGAAAGGAGCCGGCGGCGGCGGCGGCGCAACTTCACGTCCCGGTAAGGTTGTCCTGCTCCTCCTGCAGATGCATTTGTTCTTGATGTCACTGGGGAAATAGAAATATGTTTCTGCGCTATGGTCCTTGCCAGGTACCTGACTATAGAATATGAACATAGCATAGTCAATGAATACCCAATAGGATCGTTCAGTTTCCAACACTATGGCTTAATGTTGAGCGTATCTTGGAGATACAAGCTCATGAACCTGTAGAATTATGGACAATAAATTGTTCTCAAGTTTCAGGCGAAGGCACTGCGTCCTTTGGTTGGATGTAAGATTCACTTCATACTTTGTCTTGAACTTCAATTACTGAAGCTTTGTGCAATTTTCTTGTTTGGCAGTGGTGGCCATTTGTTTTATTACTCAAGTGTGGTTGTGGCATTTCCATTATTAGGATAAATGGAATTCTGGTGCTAGGACAAATGGACTGGTTGGTTTCCTCTAAGATGGATATTTTGCAGCCACAAGCCAGAGAAAAAGGTGGTAAATGTTGGCACAAAATGAAGGTCATGTGATTGCTAAGGTGATTCTGTTTTCCTGTTAAGTTAAGTTATCTATATTTTTTTGTTGTGTTGTCTCCAAATTTTGCATTTGGGGATCACAGTTTTGCATGTCACAACGTTTATTCCTCCGCAGTTGATCCACCGATCTGACGCAGAAGTACTTATTGGGGTTCATTATTTGTTTCTTTAATGTATTGGATTTGTAAGTAGCAAGATGAACAATGCTCCTAACTGGGTAATATAAAACAAGATACCAGTTGAAGGCAGCTAATCGACCTTTGAGGGGGAGCTTTTCTTGTTTAGTACATTGTTTCCAAGGCGGTAGTGTCGATTTGTTGGCGAAGAAGAGTGCGTCATCGTCACGAAACACAGCCGCTGGGTGAATGGCGCTTGCCGGCGGCCTGAATTGGGGTGACAGGCACACCGCACTCGAGTAGTGTTTTTACCTGCATCATTTTTATGTTGATCTTAATACTATCTATGCTTTTTGCCAGGATCCGTCCGAATCACACGAAGATTTGTGGAGTGTTGTTGCCCCTTCAGGCTACCTGATGTTGGGCCGAGAGCCTTGAACGAAGATAGGTCATCACCATGAACGAGTCAACATGTGTCTTTGCTAGAGTGGACGAACCGTGTTCTTAGTGACATCTACTTCACTTCTTTTACTTATGAAAAGGATCGAACGATTAAAAGCCTTTTATCTATGTTGATAAATAAATTTATTCTCTTATAAATTTTCGTGTTTTTCCCGATTCGGTACATTTGTAACAAACCATGGTATTCAAAATATTTGTACCTCGTGATGTGTCTGCAGAAGATGTGAGTTGATAGGCACATTCTTATGCCTAAGCTCCACATCCTAAAACACACCTGCTCCAGATTTTATTATTGGGAGCCTACAACCTAAACTTGTCACAAACTCAGCATGTCAGCTGTCAACTGCCAATGGGTGGGGACTTTCCGCAGTATTTATCCAACACAAAATGATTGTGCAAGAATGCCACCATTGGTAAGATGCCAATAGACATAATAAGAAATGTTGTCTTCTTCAATCAAGGATAGGAGCTTGGAAACACTTGGGTACGAATCTGGTGGAGGCATGGCAGGGCTCTCGCCGTTGAAGTATATGCGTCTTGGTAATGCCCAGCCCTTCACTTGCCCTTCCCGGAAGTGAAGGTCGACAGGTCCTTCAGAAGCTTGGATTGCACATTGCCCTCTGGACAAGCTTCATTGCAGTACTTCACACCCACAACATTTAAAATAGAAGTAGAATATCATAATGCATATAAATCTACATTTAAAACACAAGACATGGATTGTGATGTTAAGTGATAACAAAGTTTCAATATAGCAGATTTATCATCTACAAAAGAAAACTTCCAAAGTATCAATTCATCAACACCAAAAGTTTACCAGCTTTACATGATGCCTCCAAAATTCGAACAATGCAAAATTACAACGAGGATACAGATTTCGGACTTGTGTGCACCAACACTAGCGAACAAAGAAGTTCCCCAGTTCAGCTCCTTGCTACGGCATCCAAGATAGTCTCTCTGGCCTCTTATGTTAGTAGCTGCCCAGACAGAATAATGGCGGCTAAAGGGCTCAGCGCTTAATCCCCTTTTGTAACACTCAACATGCACTCTATTATCACGTGATGGAAATTAGGTTACGAAGCCATCCATGACAACATGGATAAAAGGAGAAGACTACGGACTTCACAATGGGAAAAAAAAAAGCTCTTTCAACTTCTGGGCAAGGCTAACTCTAATCTTGCAGATGTTATCATCAGACTTGGCCTTTTTGACAGGTATGCCATCTATACTCTAAGTGTCACACTCCCTCATTCTCGGGTCCTGCATCAAGGTTCAAAGTCATATAGTATACACTCTGGCTATCAGTCTCAGGATTAGCGAAGAAAATTAAGAAAAAAGAACTTTAAAGTCAATTGCTGAACTGCTCAAAGTCATATAGTATACACTTACTATAACGAAACCTCACGGACAAATCTTGCAAACTGGAGCAGCTAGAACTTGTAATGTCAACAAAATAGTCGGCATGTATAACGCATCCGAGCCTTGTTTCAAACAACTATGCAGATGATATCCACGTTTAATAACCCAGACTAGCTAGCAATCAGTTTCCATGCAAAGAACAAGAACTAGTACTGTCAGGCTAGACCGCAAACTCCAGGGACCAGTGCTAATTGATCGTTACTGATTGGGTAGATAACTTGGTGTATGTGTATGATCATTAAAAAATACCGATTGCCCTTCTAAATTTAGCCGTCACTATCCACTACTTTACTTTGTGATGATGTGAAGGGTGTACTGATATTTCAGTTATCAGTAAAAACTGGGAAAATTCAGCACTTGTAAGTTGTGATCCAGCAGGATCTGGTTCAGAACTAGTTTGCATTACCATGCAATTATCATGGTACACACGCAGGGACATGTTTGGTAGATAACGGATAGTAAACTAGAATATGTAAATGCCAATACTATGAATGTTGGCACAGAAGAAAATAAAGAGACAACGGTAGTCAAACTCCTCTATGCAGGACCTCTGCAGAAAAACTGATGCAGCTAATGTGGTATGTGTATCTCTTTCAGCACTACAAATTTGAGAGTATTGTTGATGCTCAGAGCAAAGGAAAACCAGGCTATAATTCAAAGCGTGAATCGAATCAAATTTCAAACAGTCAAACAAAATTAGGTAAAACCTTGCGGCAGTGGTGTCCGATCCCGCAGGCGAGGATCGCGGTGGCCGCTGACTATAGGACCCCGCTGTTGAGGCTGGGGGCCCGATCCCGCCGTTGACAGCGGCGGCAATCCACCGGACTTGGACGCGGAGGACTGATGCCCAATCCCGCAGTTGAAGAGACGGAGGTGTCCGATTTGGCTGTGGCGTGTGGATTGGAGGCCAGCGGTGTCTGGCCGGATGACGGCGGCGTCGCTCGAGCGGGGCGGCGGAGCCAGGGCACAGCAGTGTCGTTAGTCGGAGGAGCATGGGTTTGAGATCTATGGAGTGAGCTCGTCGGAGACCTGGGAGGAGGTCGTCGGAGAGGAGTTTTGGGAGAAGATTCGCACCATACACTTTTCTTTTTTGATATGGACTCGCACGACAATTCTTTTTGATTGGTTGGAACTGGCACGAGACTTATTTCCTTCCAAAACTGATCATATTTTTTACCGTGCCAAATACATCGAAGGGATAACAGTCAAATAGTAGTTATCACTTGATTTAATCAACGGTCACAAAAAATCAGATTAGACGGAACCTAAATTAGATTAGATGGAACCAAGGTTCCGTGCCAATCACCGTAAAAGACGGAACACTAATAAATCTCTACATATTTGTCAAATGCATATGCATGCATACTCTAACTCTATAAGCACTTTCAAAAAACTAATTTATGATTTGATTCTTGGTGGGTTGGAGGTATCACTGTCATCTTAAACATTAAATACTAGCATCTTACTCTCCGTCCATGAATAAGTAGCATTTGTGTTAAATTAAACTTCTTAAAACTTGACTAACTACATAGAAAAATGTAGCAATATAGTATATAACATAAATAAATATTATGAAATCATATTTCAAAATGGATGATAATACTAACTTAGCGTCACAAGTGTTGCTACCTATAAAATTAGTTAAATTTTAAAGCTAAAAGTACATTTATTCGCGGATGGAGGGACAAAATGTGAGCAAAACATCTTAAAAAACCAGCGAGCAAAAAACGTTTGTTTTCCCTAATTTAATTCCTAGATGGTTAGAATGTTGCACTTTTCTCCGGAGGAAGTTGCATTCTTGGCAAACCAACTGATAAATAAGAATATTTTACTCCCTCACCACAATATAGTGCATATATAATTTTTAAAAAATCAAATGATGTAAAGTTTGACCATGTTTATTGAAAAGTGTATCTATATCTACAATATCAATTATACACCTTATATAAATATACATCATGGTGAATCTAATGGTATTTATTTGGTACCCTAGATGTTGATATTTTTATTTACATACTTGATCAAACTTCAGATCGTTTAATTATTAGAAAAAATTATATACATTATTTTTGGCAAGGAGTGAGTATGAAACTAATGAAAAAATTAAGAGCAGCCAGCCGACCTATATCATCCCACGATTGTAATTATTTGCCTCTCTATACGCAAAGTAGACGCTATATTTTAGCATTCTAATAATTTCTTTGTGTTTTGAAAAAAAAATGCAAGTTATTTGAACTTTCTTAATTTTGTGCGAGGGTAGTTAAATCTATTTATCATGTGTCTTCATAATACCGAAGTTAGTTTTTTTTTGTATTTAGTCACATGTAATCATGTAAACATGAAATCTATATGTTTGTTTGTTTCTGTCATATGACTCATTCTTTAATTCAAACATAAAGAATAAGAGTGCTTATCTATCGATTTCTTTCAAAACCATGGTTGTTCCGTCGTTATAAGAAATGTGTAGTTACTTTTTATCTTTTGTAAGTTTAATGGTAGGTTCCTAGTTCATTTCTCTCTAATTGTTGAATATTTATTATTGGAGTATCTGTTCATCAAGCCTGTCTTTAGGCCAAGGAGTTCCTAGTTCTTCCTATAAATGTTCAAAGAAGACCCGGCCAACCAAGGCACCTAAGAGGGGCAAATGCATCTACACCGCTCGTTTCCACCGCAACAGTTAGCTTTTCACCCCCGCGTCAATGACAGCCGCTGGATTCGGTAATTTTTTGTTTACCCGCCGCAGCTTGTTCACAGTCTATGACGCGTGGGCCTGTTTTCTTGTGGGACCGGTGATCAGAGGCAGCAGCGAGGGCTCGTCTGCGTCCCTCGTTTCAGTTGTTGCTCCGTGGAAAGCGGTGAAAACCCTAGACCCGGATCGGTCTCTCCTCCCCCAATCCCCGGCTCTCTCTCTTCCACATCCTCTCTTCCTACGGGAGCCCCCGGAGGTGGCGGCGGCCAGAATGGAAGGGGCCGGACCTCACCGCTCCTCTTCCGTGCGCTGGAGAGAAGCACCGAGGGCGCCGCCGCCTCGTGCCTCGCATAAGGAGGCAGCGCGGACACGGCCGCCGCCGCTGGTAGAGCGCCATGGTCGCCGCCGGTCGCGGTCGTCGCCGTGCCAAGAGCATGAGAGCACACGGAGTCGGGCGGCGACGCAGAGAGCGGTGGCGACGCGCAGCTTTGAGAAGCTCAACCACAGCCGGCGGAGCTCGAGATCTCCGGTCAAGGCGCCTCCCCCGCCTCGTCATCCCCTGCCTCTGCAATCGACGAGGACGATCCGCGAAGAAGCAGCGAGCGGCGCTCCTCCGCCTCCTCGAGCCCAGGAGTTGCGTGGTGAGGCTAGCCGCGCGAAGAAGCAGCGAGGAGGAGGGAGCCGGAGCTGCGCCAGCCGCCCCGCGCCCCCGCCCTCATATCCACCCTATGCCACAGCTCTCACGCCCCGTCGTCATCCATTGGGAAGCGGTGCAGGATTGGCTTCCCCAAGACGTTCTTCAGGCTTGTGGTAGGGCTTGGTGGCCAAGCAAGGTGTGCAATCAACACCTCCCCTTCTCCTCTCTATTTCTTGATTTGTAGGATGCATTTCGATTTGAGATGGTCAAGATGTGATCCCTTCTTGCTATGATTCGGTGGCGTCACTGCCTGTAGGTCTCCAGCAGGCCATATGGCCATTGGGGAAGGTGTGGAGGACAGTGGGTTGCTTGTTGGAGAGGATCATTTCTGTTGGAGAGGATCGACGAGGAGATGCCGGGGAAGATTTGCTTCATCTCCAGGTCAAGGGAGAGATGGAAGGCAACCATATCTAAATTTGTTGTGTTTTTCTGAATTTTCTTCGTGGGATTTCAGTTGCAGCGAGCAAGAAAAGGATCTCTGGTAAATCTCCTCTTCATTTTGTTTTTATTTCCAATATAATACTCGAGCTGGCGTTTCTAATCTTTTTGGTTGCTGTTGGCCGCAGCGAGGCGGATCATATTAAGTGTTGTAAGATCGAGACCATACTGATGAAATGGTGATTGTAGGAGAAATACTCGAATTGGCTCATGAAGGTATGATGCCTCGTTCTGATTTGTTTTTCTGAGAGTGAGACATGTGTTTGTGTGTGGTTCTTGTGTTCTTGCATGATTTGGATGTTCAGCGAGCGTGTGATGTGAACACTGGATCATGTTTAGTTTGATAATAATGGCATTTTGTTCCTGTCATGTTCATTGGTGAAGGGATAGGACTATACCAATGTAGATTGTTTATTACTTTGTTATTTTCTGCAACTGATGCACATGTTTACATGTTAGAACATGGATAGGCACTTCTGGATTGTGCCTAAAGTATTTAGTTTGAAGCATATGTTGCTTAGGATTTTTTTGGTAAAAGCTGAAACTAATTTTTTTCAAGTTGTGGGAGCTGATCATAACTTCACTTATGTTTGCGATGGTATGAGACAGGGAGCATGACCATTATTTCTTTGAATTGTGTAAATTTCTCTGCTCTTGATCATGTCATGACTCTTGGGCATCCTTTACTATCTCCCTTGTTTTAGCATTCAATTTGTAAACAGCTAGCTTAGAGGAACCGGCAGGCGGCACAGATATTTGAGTTACTATTTTCCCGGTTCTCTGTGTCTCTTCCTCGACCGATGTCTTCTCTCACTCTCATTCCTCTTGGCTGTAGAGAATGAAGGAGGAGGGGTGTGAGTGGTATATAGCAGAACTTTCGCTCCACTCCGGTCTGATCGTCTACGCCGGCCGGACGACGGCCAGGAGGTGCCCGCCTGCTTCCTAGAATCCGCGAGGAAGCTGGAGCTTCCGGTTCACTTTTGCTACAGACCTAGGTATGTGTTCCGTGTGGCTACAATTGAATTTTCGTGTATAGAAAAACTTTTGCTCCACTTCTTAGTTGATTGAGGAATATTGGATGCATAACAACATTTATTCGTTTGTCTTAAATTGTTTAAATAGTTCGACTTCTACTCTGTTTTTTTTGGACTAGATCTCACTGTAATTAGAAGTTCTGTTAATCCTACTATTTCTCTATGCTATTCGTCAAACAGAGGACAATGAAATCAAATTTATATATTACGCTGTTTGCTACGCTAGGATGGAGATGAGGCTGACCTTCTCGGGAAGACTGGCGCTAACTAGAGCAACGTTGGCATGTGCCGGCACCTCCACCGTAGTTCCACAAACGTCTCTGGACCTGGTCGCCTCCCAGTCTTTTCCTCGGGTCAGCATGATTCCTTGCCCTCGCCAAAAAACTGTATGGTTTTGTTCATTTGTTTTATAGGTAAATGAATATATTGTGCTACTATTGAATTGTTTGTTATGAGCAAATGTCATTAAACCATGTAGATAACAGGCCACAGATTGTCGTGAGTTCGCCTGAAGGATTATCTGGCCATGTCTATGGGAGGCCCAAGAGGCGAGGGTGATGACAAGGCCATATTTATGTTCTGGATAGGTAAGCTAAAATGTCTTATTGCGGGGTCTGTGCATATGTTATTATAATGTATATAGGGTCCCTAAGCATCCTACTTTCACCTTTTGTGCTAATTTTGTTTGTCTTTTAATGTTTTTTATCTCTCTGAATCATCTAGCATAAACGAAAATCATGAATTTGTAATTTGTAACGAAGAGATCTGTGACAAGTTGAGTAATGTATATGCAGGGGTCACAACCATTGCCGGGGAAAAGTCAACGAGAAGTGGAGACATGCATGATCCAAGTGATGATGCATGAATGTTTACTAATGCTGAAATTTGCTATAGCAGCAGTAGATTGACAGAGAAAACCAAGCAATGCTGGAGATTCAGCTCCAACCTGATGGACTGATATCAGGATGAAGCTGGTTTTCCTCTAGGTACATTCCACCTAAACCCTGCAATAGTACTTTTCACAAAAGAATATTGTTCTTGTTTGAAGCCAAACACTGATAAATTCGTTGTTCATGAGGAGAAGTACCAATAAAACTGCCAATACTAATTTATTCAGTTTGAACTCTTACAGGCGTTGCCTTGCTTTTTTGCTACTGGTTTCTTTGGTTACATGCTTTGCGTTGCTTGAAGCCAGGTTTTAGCAATGGTGTCAACCTCCATTGAGTCGTTGCCGACCTCCACCGAGCAGTCGCTGCTTCTCCTAGGGCCCCTGTCTCGGTCCTCTCCAACAAGGGTATATATCAAGAAGGTTGTTGGTGAAAGGGGCGAGTTCTGTAGACGAGTGCACCATGGGATGAAGGAGGTGAGAACCAGGGGCCTTTTGGCAATGGCATATGTATATCTCAGTTGGTTAGTAGTATCTAAAATTCTTAAATTCGGAGAACATTCTAATTGCTCTAAAATGAACGTTGTGCAATTGCAATGTGTGATAAGTGCATATATGTAATATATAAATTGCTCTAAAATGAACGTTGTGCAATCTATTCATTTTTTCCTTTTTCACATCTGTATATTCTGGTTGTCTGTAACTAGCTTCTAATTGTTAGAAGCATGCATCTAATTATTCATTTCCTGCATCTTTCCTTGCATAACTAGCTTCATGTTAGAAGCATGCCCTGGTTGTCTGTAATTGCTATTTATTGACAGTTTATGCGGCTTCCTGATTCCAGATAAACCTATTAGCCTGCTACGAGGTGAACGAAAGCTGCTTGGCACTCTCTGCTCATTTTATAGCCTACCAGGTAGGACGGACTGACCCTTTTGGCATATCTCTACAACTTAGTCATGTGTGTACATAGCATAGTTAAACAGCTACACGGGTGGTGACTTGCTTTGTATTTTTTGCATCTGGTCATGTTTACCTCAACTATATGGTTATAATTAGAAGACTACTACTCTTCTAGACGTACATATATTTTCTAATTCACTACACAATGTTATTTAATTTCTAGATTTGTTGCGCATTCAAGGATGTGAATCTCCAGCTATATCTTTGGATGTCGATTATGTATTAGGTATAGATGATTGGGGCACATGTACCAATGCAATTGGAATTTTTAATGATTTGTCTTACTGTCCAGATCAGATAAAAAAATGACGGAGACATTGTATATATCTTTACTTTTATCGACTGATTAGTGTAATTTATGCCTCCTTATTAAGCACTGCTGCAGGATGTTTCACAGTGTTACGAGATTAATAACAGTTAACTTTTGCACTACTGCAGGATGCTCTTAAGCATGTATTCGTGAGTAGAGTGATGGATGTCAAGGACTTTCATGTATGGATTCGGCTTTCGTATGTCTGTGCTTCTAATGGTCTGGTACTCATGGACGAGTTGTTGCAACTGTTACCTGCGGTTGAAATTGTTGATCTTAGTCGGAACCAGTTTGCAAATGTGGATAATCTATGGAAATGTACAAAGATGCAAAATCTGGACCTTGGATTAATCATTTGCATTCTGTTTCATCCCTGAGTGAGGTAAACTTCCTGTCTAATTTAAGTTAAATTGAAAATAGTACAAGGTTGATTATCACTTGGTTCTGTCCCTGCTTAATTTGCTTACTGATTCTGGATGGTTTTCTAGGATTTCTGATGAAGGGTTGTGTTAGTTGAGGATCCTTTATTTTGTTGTTCAGGTGTGCCTTCGAGTCCATCAGGTATAGTTTCGCTCCACCTGCATTCTTTTCTTTCCTGTTGTCATGATGTCTTTCTTGGTTCCGTTTCCTTTATTTATCACGATGCTCAAGTGCATCTGTTCATATTCCCGAATATTGCTGATTCTCTTTGTTACCATATATATTTTTGCTGCTAATGCACTCCACATGGATTCATGGGCATCCGTGGTCTTCTAGATGAAGGTGGATTTAGCCAATGCCCGAGAGTGGGGTATATCACAGAAAATAGGCAATCACAGGTGTAACAGATGAGAGGATAGTTGATTCATGCTTGATCCCTTCTCGTGTTCTAAAAGTATTGTTTTAAAAATGTGGTAATACACAACTAGATTCAACTCCATTTTAATAAATAGAATGGGAAAATGGATTTAGCCAATGTCTGAGAGACATATATCTCGGAAAGCAGACCATCACAGAGTTTTCTCAGGGGGGATATCTTTTTTGGTCATTTGATTGGCTATGCATAGTACTTTTTTACCACCGCTTTCACTCCATCCAACGATGTGTTTGGCAAGTCAGTGATATGCTGATATTTACTATTTCATATTTGGAGGTAACAAAGTTAAGCTGATTCTAATATAAAACAGGAGAATCTCTCCTAAAACAGGAGAATATATTGTATAAAGCTAGCTGCAGAAGTGCACATCGTTTCTGAGTTTGTTTTCCATTTGAGGTTGTAGGTGTGCCCAGCAGATGCTTGTAAAAGCAGGAGGGGAAACACTGGTCGCTGGAGCGGCCAGTGAACCTCTATGTATGTCCACCGCAGCCTTCCCTATAATTTAGTTGATGTATTTTTGTGTACACCTTATTATGTTTTTGTGTGTTCGACTGCTTGCAGACTGCACACAAAAGGATTTGGCTCATATTTTCTCTCTATTCTATTTGTTAGTTTGGCATAAGATTGTTCCAGCATCAAAAGGATAAATTGCATATATTGGCATAAGATTCTATCTGTTAGTTTGGCATAAGATCTCTGGTCCCCGAGGACGCCGGATGGGCTGTCGTCGCCGGGCTGGAATTCCGCGGCGCTGTGCTGGGCGCGGTGTCCGACACTCACGACTTTGGGCGTGGGAGGTGGTTGCTCCAGTTATCGTCGTTTCTAAATCGCAGTTTAGGTTTCTAGATGTACTCTTTGACTCTTCCAAAATCACAGTTTGGGTTTGAGTTGTCAAGCTTAGAATTCATATTACTAGGATTAGGATTAACTGCATGGGAATAAGTGGTTGTGCTGATGACTTCTGTTATTGAGTCATAGGAAGGAATATGTTTTGTTATATGTTGGTATTTTACTTTGGTGTTTGACTAGAGAAGGGGATGGCTGGTAGCATTGTTGCATTATTTCGGTCAATATTTATTGCACACAGATACTTTAAGTTTGAAATTCGAATGAGATAATTGAGAAGACTAATACGAGCAATCTCTGTTCTTTTCTGAGAACATCGTTATGGTCAAATTCCATTCAGACACTTTGTTTTTGTCTTCACTGTTATTGGTAGAGATTTGTTTCCTGTAATGTTCTCTTTATTTTCTGAAGTTTCTTCAATTCTTCCTAGCAGTTACTTGATTATGTTGCCAGTTTCGTACTTCTGACTTTGTTAAATTATCCAGCGACCTCTGTTCTATGGATTGAAGATGGGGCTTCTACCATCTATGAGAAGGGCTCTAAATGTGTCTCTACAGGCCTTCTGCCGTTCATTTGTCCTCATTTTTATTCTTCCTCGGCAATTCAGAATTGGAGGATCCATTGGAAGCCAAATTATCACCCAAATCAGTATTTTTATGGTGACCACAGTCGTTTCCTTCTGTTGGGAAATAAGCCATCATTTGTTCAGGTTCGTTCTCTGCTACTCAAATCAAACAACATCCTATTAGATGTACAGTTCTTTCACTGTCTGGATTCAGCTTGACTTTAAATCTTTAATACAACTGCTTCCAATAAATTTCAGCGTGTGCACACAAGAAGGTGCAGTTTTACTCCACCTCGGAACACTTGCCGATGCAGTATCCTGTCTTCCAAGATTAGTGTGCAGTACCTGAATATAACATAGAACCTTGACGTCAGGGTGCCTTCTTCGAGGAATCTGGTGAAACTTACAAAAGAATTATGATAGCCTGTTTGAAGCCGCTTGAGGACGCCCTCCAAATGTTGCTGGAGCGCTCGAAGTTGTTTGGCGCCCCCACAGCTTGTCCCTTGGTATACCATCTCCCTCCAGTCTATCTTTTGATTTTCCTATGGAATTCGTGATTTATGCTTAGTTGGTGTGTTGTTCTTAATATCTCTTGTTCATATTGTTATTAGTGGTCGACACAAATGCAAAAGGAGAGTCATAAATTTGTGGTCAAGCAGCAGGAGCCACGGTGTAGGGAGGTGATGACCTCAAGCAGCAGGAGCCACGGTGGACGTCGGGTGGTGAGGAGGAGAGGGAAGAATAAAGAAGGGGCCATCAGATGGGTGCCGCCTATTGCGTTGACGCTCTTCTCTCCCAAGGAATTCGCCGTCACGGTTGCTTTGCTGATGGAGTTCCTGGTGGCTGGTCCGTATGGTTGAGGTGAGTTCGCTGATTCTTCTCTTTTCCTTTGCATCTAGCCATCCAGATCTATGTTCCTCCTGTAGTTATTCTACGCTCAGCCTCTACTCTCTGGTACACCAGTTATACCTTCGTTGTTCTATCTTCTTTTTAATTTTCTCACTATCAACAAATAAGTTGGTTGAAGATTGCAGCAGTCACATAATGCTTGACAGAGTAAAATAATTAGATAAATTGAGAACTTATTAACCTGATTTTTTACACACAAAATTGCAATACGCCAACAAGAACTGTGATTTGCCTCTTGGGAAACAAGCATGTCATATTCCACAAGCAGCAGCTATTGTTTCCTGAAATGATACGATTAGAGCGGGTGAGACGTGTTGGTGATGCTGAGTGTAAAGCCGTGAATCAATCTCCCTTTTCTCTTGATTGTGTATGCCCTCCATCCATGAGCTCTCCTTACTTATTTGATTCGTTCAATATAATATAATATCATTTAGGAGATAATGATGAATCTCCCTTTTCTCTTGATTGTGTATGCCCTCCATCCATGAGCTCTCCTTACTTATTTGATTCGTTCAATATAATATAATATCATTTAGGAGATAATGATGATTTCTCCACAAAAAATCATTTATAAAAATCTTTTTTTTTTTAGTTTCAATCTCATGCAAAGTAGTCCTGTTTAGTTGTTATAATTCCTAAATATTAGCTAGCAGTACATGTCAGATTTCAAAACAAAGAAACTGGAAAGGCATCTTATAATGTATAATATAAGAACGGATTCTGTTCCTTGAAAAATGTAAGTGTGCAGAGTGCATAGGTAGAAATATAGCAATGTGGTATGGAGTAATCCTAATTGACAATCAAGGTCTGAAGTTATGAAGAATCCTAATTGGAAATGGCAGCCATGAAATCTAATCTTTCATGACAAACATGTTCAATAACTGAGTTCTCTTCCTGCAATTCTTCTGCGACCAGCTCCATCGCGGGGCAGCTACTTCTTCTAACCAATTCTTGTCTCCCTAATTTACTTTCTACTTTATGCAACTAGAGTTCGGCTAGCAGGTAGACTCCTACAATAAAGGCGACAACGGCCAGCTGTTGCACCTACCTTGTCGACTTCGATGGCTTCGATGGTCTTGCCAACATATTGCAATGATGTACAAGCCCTCCCTTTGCACGTCTTAGGATTGGTTACTGGATGCATGACACACTGCGGAGAATTATGCAAGAGAGCAGTGGTGCTGGGAACAAACGTTTTATTTTGGTAATTGGAATAGCATGTTTTCTTCTAACAATTAGCTTTCGCCCTCTCCAATATGCCCATGTTATATGCTAGAAAATATGTGCTTGATACATGTTAATTTTCAGTACCACCAGTGGCATATGTGTTTACCTTCAGTGCATTACTGTTGTACCTGACAGTTTCATCGGTTCGCTTTTTTCTGTCAACTTTGCATAAATTAACATGATGTAGTTATGCAACGAAGGCCTACACAAGACAACATTGTCCATTAGGGACGGATCAAACCTTACATGACAGTCCAGCAGAGCTGTATTAGCAAGTGGTACCTTGATAATGTACTACATATTTATTGCTTGATCATTTTTTTGGTATTCTTTTCTGGCTTGACTACTTCTGAATTATGATAGACAACAATTATAGACCATCCCTTGTAGTTGATCCTTTGTGTGTATGTCGTTGGAGCTGGTAATACTGCTCACATTGAGTTTACTTTCTATGACCAAGTAGGAAGAGCGACTGTTGGGAAACCACCCATGAACATGCTACACTATTACCATCCTCGACACTGCTATAGGATTGACCTTGTGAAGGCACCAAGGAGTGATGGTATCCTGTCTTGAATTACCCATCTTTCCTTCTCGGTTAATAGGATTGAACATACCTACAAGCCTCATCTGCATTCTTTTGTCTTTGGACTTTCTAGATCATCCTCATGCGCTGAGAATATGTTGCTGCTACCGGCTTCTCCATGTACTGCAATAGATATTGTGCTAGGTACATCCTCCAACTATGCTTCGGACTGACTTGTGTCTCAGCTTAGTATCCTTTCTTTTGTATGGCAAATATAGTTCTCTATAAAGAAAAATAACCTGGTTATCTAAATTTGGATGCGCTTCAGTCAGTGTTTAAGGAATTATGTATTCTGATACGTTCCTTTTTTCCCTTTTCCTGTTCGAAGTGTTAATTTCCTAAATGAATCAGTTACCTCAAATGGGATGCAAAGCTTCAATTAGTGCTAAAGGAACTGTGTGCTCCTCGACTGAAATTAGTCTTGAATATAATGATAGATGTCTCTAAACTTGATTCCTTATGGGTTCTACTATTCAGTTCTTATTTTTGCACTAGGTTTCAGTGATTCCAGGAAGTTTCAGTGCATGGTTTCAATTCACATTTGGTTGTTATTCTATAAGAACAAATTTGGCAAATTTTATTAGTCTCATATACTCCCTATAAAAAACATAAAGTTGTTATGCCACCAGGTATTTATTTTGTCATTAGCACTTTAGCAGTCATATGACTGGTATCTTGGCCGACAACAACCTGCACCGTGTTTTATGTCTAAAGAGAAGGAGACAAATGCAAGGAATTTCCATAGTTGGTTTAGAGGTCTTTCGTATATGTGATACTTTATTTTCTTATTATCTTTGTAGTTATTTACTTGTGGCAAGTTAAACCTGATGTAGTAATATTCAAATGGACATTTAATTTAGGTTCACGAGAAGTGAAATTGCATTTTTATGATGTTAACATCATAATTGGCAAAGTATATATTTTGTTTTCTACTGGTATTGATGGCTTTCTAGCATATTGCATTATTGTTATTTCTGAAATACATTTTTTAAGACTTCCTACTATTTCTCTAAATGTATTGTGTTAGGATTTTGAAATGACAATATATTGTCTTAGGATTCTGAAATATTTAATATGTTTTGTCCTTTATCAAGTGTTAGGTAAATCTTGTGGCCAGCAGCGGATGGTCGGATAGCTGTGGCTGATGGTGTGGATGGCGTAGCGGAGGATTAGATGGGGTGGAGGGCATGGAGGGAGGTGTAGCACATCAAGGAGGGGTAGGGACATATGTCAAGAGGAAGAGACTGGACTGTTAGCGCAAATCGGGATGGGATGAACGGTATTAGCTGAAAATAGTGGTGGAAATTATTTATGCACGGGAAACATTTGTAACAGTTCCTGTTTCCCGTGGTATCGGTTAAGGGGCTCAAAATCTTGAACCGAACTTTTCTCTGTCTTATACTCACAATAAGTAGAAACATTCTTCTTGGAATTAGTAACTATTCTTTTATGCTTCTTTTAGGATGTTACCTCTTTTAGTACAATAACCATGATTTTGTGTTGAAGCTTATACAAAAACATAAAAGTTAAAGAAAGTGTAAAATCGTACCCTAATTAAATGGCATATCTATATGATACTAAAGCAGTTAAATTACGGAGTAATTCTTAATACTAAAATATGCTAAAGATTATGGGTTAAATTCTGATTTGATTTTGCCTTTGCGCGATAGCGCAACGGGTCATCTAGTTTCTTTAATAACTGGATTGTGCTAGGCATTGTTTCTTGCATCATGATAAACAGTTTCAGTGACTGGGCCCCAAATGATCGGTCGATGCGATGCATGTGCCCAATGTATGTTTTTTTCCTGTCAGAATAATCAAAGTAAATGCACACCATGAAACATCTGAAGAACACATGGATTTTATTTCAGGGACATACAATTCATGATTCATGAAGCAAAGATAAGTCATCAACATCAAGTTTTCATAGCTATGTTCCAAAGTTCTACCTATGCCAGCAAATCCTCGAAGCCAGGTTCACATTGGAAGCATGGGTTAAGAACTGCTTCACTAACTGGCAGGAAATTGCGCGCTGCTCTCTGCTACCCGTGGAAACAGCCATTTACCAAACAATTATATACAGCGTCCTTCATTTACATAACTTAGACAACAATTTACTTCCGGAACAGCAGCATCAGCTTCTATATGTTGTTTCATGTCAGCAGCGTGATGGTCGCTTGTACGTCGGTGGTAATGATGGGCAGTTCTCGTTCATTTTCGCATACGGCTCTATCGAGTTGTACTCGGGTAGCTCCATCTTGTACTCCCCGAGTATCTGGCAGAACGGAGGCTTATCTGCCTCACCATGACACCAGCTCGGAAGATTCACATGGTTGTCCTCGAAAATCTTGAGCATGTATGCATCCCGTATCTGAGGCAGAAGGTAATTCAGTAACACAGGACCAACCAACCAAAGAACAAGAGTTAATGCATTTCTACATCTAAGACTGGTTTAGAACTTTCAGAGTGGACATAAACATATATCATGTGAAAGTATAAAAATGGCTTCAAGAGAAACGTCATAGTTAATGGGATCAAACATTAGTTTGTCTACAATGAACAGCAAAGAATAGCATGTCCAATTTCAACTATGACAGATGAAGGGACTTGTGACACTTACAGTAAACTCGGTGACCTGAATCGACTCTGTGAAAGGAGCAAACACTCCAGCCTCTTTGTACACTGCAAGAATGAAGGAAACACAAGTGGTTGATTTACCATCACTGTATACCCATTCATCTTGCTCAGGGATGGTAAGCAGTTGATCAAAAGACATGCCACGACTTTCAGTCTCAACAATGATACCCTTGAGGTCCAAACCCTGCACAGCACAGATAACATGAATTTGATAACTGACAGGCAGTTAGAAGCAGGCAAACTATTAACAAATCTTTAGTAGAAGAAAGTAACAGCTAATCACGGCAAGCCTATCATTTCAATTTTCATTTAAGCCCCAGAGAAAGCTATGCAATTATTGTACTCCCTCCGGTCTCTTTTAATTGACTCGGATTTAGTACAACTTTGTACTAAATTTGAGTCAATTAAAAAAGAACGGAGGGAGTATTTAAGTTGCAGTGGAAGGCTAGAGCCTAAAAGTACACATATAGCCAGAACAGAACTCAGGTGGAAAAAAAAACTCATAAGAAACCGCAACCCCTACTTACCCTTCTGTCAGCTTGAATCACTGCAAACTACAGGGCCCTTTACCTTACCAAACAAAACAAGACACAGTAAAAAGTAGTTTACAAACCTCAGTCCCAAGTCGTTTGTTAAGAGCTTCATTCCACATGTTGGCAGCATAAAGTGGTTGTAATCTAGTCCACATCGACATAACAGCCATTACCTGAAAAACAGTATTGAGCAATTCAAACACTACCTTTACCATGCAACTTAAAGAGCAAGGTTCAGGAAAGCGGAAAAAAGCGTCGCTTATGCACGCTAAAGCGCAATGCGGAGGCCTTCCGCATCGATAGCATAAGCGCTTAAGCAGAAAAAAACGGAAAAAAGATGGGAAAAGGGCCGCTTATGCACGCTGAAGCGCTAACCGGAAGGCCACCGCACCGATTACGCATAACGCTTTCTTGAACCTTGTTAAAGAGATCATGTGCTTTCTTCTGCATTGACACGTGTTTCCAAGTATGTTTCCTACCCTTTTAACAAGATAATAACTAAGAACATATGTCCAAAACATGAAACTTGGTTCTATTTTTATTTAGATTTAGACAACAGATTTAATATGGCCACATCAATTAAGTAACTTGATAAGATGACTCCCATTAAAAGCAATAGGTTGGTTGGCATTGGCACAAATTCCTATCTGATCTGCACAGGTAAACTACATAGGCACTCGAAACATAACAAGCAATACGTCTAAACACTGATAAATCTGGAACTAAACATGTAACATGGTTAAGGTGCAAACAGAAAAATAATGAAGGCTTTGAAAAGGCTGGGGAGATTTACCAGATTAGCATCAAGGGGAGGTGGATAATTGTCGCCTATAGTATCAATCCAGCTAAATATCATGTTATGATAGCCATAGGGCTTTCCAGCCATGCTCCGGGCAAAATCCCAAGCAGCACTTTCGTTGAATCTAGAACGTATATCAGGGTGCAATGGCAAAAGGGCTATCTGAGGATTTGATCCATCCTTGAGTGCCATTTCCCACCACTCATCCCAAGGAACTATAGCAATAATTTCTTCTCCCTGTTATTATGATTCAATATAGTCAAAACAAATCAGGACTGAAGTTATTTGAACAGGAAGAACATACATGGAACACTCGTATACACTTTTTTTTGGAAAAGAGTAGTGTTACTCTGCAGCAGATACACAAAACTGACCAGGCAGCTAGTTAAAGCCATAAGGACATAAAAATCATCCTCGGAATAAGAGCAATGTAGTATAACCACTGTAAGGATATTTAAACCAAAAGGATGAGCGTAATGATAAGAACTGAGAAGTATGAACTTGGGTTATTCTTCATTATTTTCAGTATATCCAGAAGGTGATAGGAATAGTAACAGTGTTGATTATGTTAGTGAAAATGATTAGGGTGAAGATAAGAAATATAGTAACAACAGTCAGAGCAGGTTATTAATCGATATGTGACACCATACATCACATCAACAAATAGAAATGAACAACGAAGATTCAATTGATACTATAGCAAGCTATAGATTACCTTTTCATTCTCAAAGCCTGATTCTGCAACCCAAAGTTCACCCTTCTCATCTTTCAGGCAGACAGCAGTATGACCAGCAAATGCACCAGTTACCCATTTCTCTAATGTCTCAAACCCACCCCATCGTCCTCTAATCTTTGACAGAGCCAAAAAGTCACCGGATTGAATATCTTCCTTTCTAATATTAGCAACCCAAGGTTGAGAGCGTTTCTCAAATGTAGCTCCCATATGCTTCTCTAAAAAGGCCAAGTTGGAATTTTGCCCCCAGCCAGTGTTTGAAAACAAAGGCAGGACATCAATCAAAGATAACAAAGTCCCAAGCATCCCAGATGGCATGAGAAAAACAGAGATGCCATGCTGCTTAACCTGATAAATACATGGAAATCAATCAGTCCTTACTTACATAGGGTACTGAAACGCTTAAGGGAACTTTCAGAAAGAGAACACACATATTCCAGTTCTGCTTCTTCTTCCCATGAAGTTATCTCCAAAGTGTGGTCGCGGGCCGCAAAGTAGTAATCCCATGTTATCCTATATGGTGTTGCAAACACATAAAGATCCATGCATGTCCAGCTCTGAGCAGAAGCAGTCTGCATAACCGGAAGACATGTCAAGTTGTCAACACAAAACCCATGTTTACTCAGATAGTCTGACCATCTAAACAGCCAATGTTCACAATCACAAAATTGTCAAGTGCAGATAAAGTCAACCCAAATATTGTTCTTATAAAATGGCTGTTGAAGGATCGGTTGAACCAAATACTGAATAGCTAAGATTCTTCTTTTAAAATGGCTGCTGCAAGATAAGTTGAAGCAAATATTTAATAGCCACCGAGAAGCTGGTATGTATATAATACTATTCAGCAGCTAAAGCACAATAGTTGGTGTACTTGTGCATTACCACAGCAAGCAAACGAGGTAATGGAGCGAAAATAAGTTGCAAATTTCAATTTGAGTAAAAATAAAATTCTATAAATCACCAAATAGTAGTTACCATTAGGAACCAACTACTTCAAATACATGAGTTCAAAATACAAAAAGAAAAACCTATAACAATATGCATTTGCATGAAGTAAAGACTATCGAAATTACAAGAGTAATAATGCAATTAGCCATGATGTTGTGATTCTAGATTCTACTTTGCAGTGCTCCTACCATTTATGATGATTTTACCATGTCTAGCGACTGATTTTACGGTCGCCGCTCAAGGAAAAAAAATCACAAAATAGATCAAGAAAACCTACTATGGGAAGTTCATTCATAGCGGGGAGATCCTGGTCCCGGCAAGCAAGATAGAAATAGAGGGGAGACATCGAAGCTAATGTGCGCATTGAAAGTGGAGTTCGGTTATCCCCTTTCCTAATTATAACAACTAAGCAGCAATGATGCACTGGATCAACTCTTCCTAATTTGCACTAGACCACTCATATAGCATCTCAACTACTCCAATACGTAAGCAATTAGCAGCTACACGCTCAAGAAGTCGTTCCTAATTTCACATGATGGAGCAAAAACTGAGGCAAGGGGATTCGAGGTCTGAGTCGCGGACCTTGAGGCGGAGCACGGCGCCGCCAATCTGGGTCCCGTTGCGGTCGCCCGGGGTGAGCTGGATGGCGGCCTCGTTGACGGCGAAGCAGGAGCCGTTCCAGGCGGCGGGGGCGGGGTCGCCCGGGGCGACGGCGGCGACGAAGGAGGGCAGCAGGTCGACGGCGCTGTGGAGCGTGTTCATCACGGGCCACGCCACCTGCCGCGGCAGGATCGGGAGCACGTCCCCCGGGCTGAAGGGCAGCTTCAGCCCCATCGCCCCGTCGCTCCGCGGCAGCCCCGCGGTCAGCGCGAGCAGCAGGAGGAGGGCCCAGAGGCCCCGCCGCGGGGCCATCGCCGCCGGCAGCGGGCGGGGGGCGTGCGCGGCGGCGGTTGGGTTCCCGGCCCGCCGATTTGAGATTTTTTGTTTGTTCCGGTGAGGAGGAGGAGGCTTGCGCGGTGGGGGAAGGTGCCGTGGACGCGGAGTTGAGTCGTCGGTCGCTGGAGCTTTCAGGACGGAGGTTGCCGTGGCGTTTGGGGTTGGACTTTGAGGGGATCTGGTTGGGCACTTGGGCTCGACTTCGGGTCCCACTATGGTGTGGGGACGGTTTCTTCAAGGCTTCCGGTTACTGGGACCCATGCCGTGTTGCTTTTGGATATTGTTTTCTATTCATTTTTCTTGCCTGTACGCGGCATCTTTTTTTTTCCCTGGAGAATAAGTATCAATATATAGTCAATAGTATAGAAAAAAGACTAAGACGATTGATACAACGCCAAGAAAGCTACAACTCCACTTCACGATAGAACGCCAAGCGACAAACAACACATCCGACGATAAACGATAAACGACTCTCCTTGCCCATCATTCTACCACGTATGGCGAGAAGAGGAGCACATGGCTTGAGGACCGCGTCACGACCAATCAAGACAACATCGAAGATCGACCTCGACTCCGAGGCAGCCCGGACCAACATACCCCCCCCCCCCCCCTCAAGCGCCTAGAGGAGTAGACGAGAAGAAGGCAGGGTCTTGACAAACTTGGGGAAGATGCCGAACAGAGCGTCTGCCACGGCGTACATTGCGCCCCGGAAGCACAAGCCTTGGGCCGCGGCCACCACCTGCAGCACATCAGCATCCCCAGTCTCCGTGTGCCGTATCGGTCCCTCCATGATGGCCTAGACGGCATCTTCAAGAAGATAGCGACACATTGGTGCCGCTGCCATCGGGTTCGGTGAACCGAACCTAGGGTTTCCCCCGGTATCGGAGGAGAGGGATGGCATGGTGAAGGCTGTGACCACGCCTTCAGCAAGGTAACGGCGCCTGATGTCTACGCACGCTTCTATTCCTGTAGACAGTGTTGGGCCTCCAAGAGCAGAGGTTTGTAGAACAGCATCAAGTTTCCCTTAAGTGAATCGCCCAAGGTTTATCGAACTCAGAGAGGTAGAGGACAAAGATATCCCTCTCAAGCAACCCTGCAATTACGATACAAGAAGTCTCTTGTGTCTCCAACATACCTAATACACTTGTCAGATGTATAGGTGCACTAGTTCGGCGAAGAGATAGTAAAACACAGGTGGTATAGATGGTGGTAATATTGCAGGAAGTAAAGATGCAGTAAACGAACATGTAGCAGAACAGTAAATAAACGGTGCTAGAAAATAGCTTGCTGGCGTGGGAGGCAATTCTCTGTGGTGTAAACAAGGCCTAGGGATCATACTTTCACTAGTGGACACTCTCAACATTGATCACATAACTGAATAAACAAATACTACTTTCTCTACACTCTCTTGTTGGATGACAAACACCATTAATTGTGTAGGGCTACAAGAGCACCTCAATGCCGGAGTTAACAAGCTCCACAACATTCGATGTTCATATTTAAATAACCTTAGAGTGCATGATAGATCATTGCAATTATACCGAGTACTAACATAGCATGCACACTGTCACCTTCAGGCTATGAAAGGGGGAATAGATCGCATCAATACTATCATAGTAATAGTTAACTTCATAATCTACAAGAGATCACAATCATAACCTATGCCAAGTACTACATGATGCATACACTATCACCATTACATCATGGAGGGGGAATAGACTACTTTAATAACATCACCAGAGTAACACATAGATGATATTCAACTAGATCACAAAGAGAGAGATGAACCACATAGCTACGGTACAGCCCTTAGCCTCGGGGGAGAACTACTCCCTCCTCATCATGGGAGTCAGCACCGGTGATGAAGATGGCGGTTGTGTCGATGGAGATGCCTTCCGGGGGCACTTCCCCGTCCCGGCGGCGTGCCGGAACAGAGACTTCTGTCCCCCGAATCTTGGCTTCGCGATGGCGGCGGCTCTGGAAGGTTTCTCGTATCGTGGCTTATTCGTTTAGGGTTTTCGCGGCGGGGCGCCCCCCCTTGGGCCGCGCCGCCACCATGTGTGGTGGCCCTGGGCCTCTCCTCTGGCCCCTCTCCGGGGTTCTGGAAGCTTCGTGGAATTATAAGATAGTGGGCGTTGATTTCGTCCAATTCCGAGAATATTTCCTTACTAGGATTTCTGAAACCAAAAACAGCAGAAAACAGGAACTGGCACTTCGGCATCTCGTCAATAGGTTAATTCCGGAAAATGCATAATAATGACATAAAGTGTGTATAAAACATGTGAGTATCATCATAAAAGTAGCATGGAACATAAGAAATTATAGATACGTTTGAGACGTATCAGCGCCCGCAGGCGTCGCCGTTGTCAGCATCGGACACTATCGAGCAGGACTTTCGCCCGGCTATACACGACGACCTCGATGCATCCGGAGCAGGTTGGGGATGGGATGAAAGCCACCGGCTTTAGCCAACGCCACCCAGATGAGAGGAACATCAAATATGGCGAGGGTCGTGCCCACCACCGGCAGCACCACATAGCCACCGACCAGATCGGGCACTCAATCCAGCATCCGGCACCGAGGCCTCGGGTGAGTAGCCACCAGCCGCGACACCACCATGGTGCCCGATTGAAAGGACACGGATGTCGCCTAGAGGGGGGGTGAATAGGCGGTTTAAAACTTTTACGAGATGGGCTTAACAAATGCGGAATAAAACTAGCGTTTACTTTGTCAAGCCCAAAGCCTATATACTATAGTACACCTATGTGCACCAACAACTTATGCTAAGCAATACAAGCAACTTATGTGATAGCAAGATATATAAATTCAAGCACGATGGCTATCACAAAGTAAAGTGCATAAGTAAGGAGCTCGGGTATAGAGATAACCGAGGCACGCGGGAGACGACGATGTAGCCCGAAGTTCACACTCTTGCGAGTGCTACTCTCCGTTGGAGCGGTGTGGAGGACAAGTCACTCCAAAAGCACGAGGGCCACCGTATTCTCCTCGAGAATTCCCACCAAGAGGGATGTCCTCGAACCACTATGTAACCTTAGGGAGGTTACCGAACCCGCACAAAGCTTGGGGCTATCTCCACAACTTAATTGGAGGCTCCCAACAAATTGCCACAAAGGCCTTGCCCTTGAAGAATCTCCACAACTTAATTGGAGTCCCCAAGAACACCACTAAGATGCCACAAAGGCCTTACCCTTGAAGATTCTCCACAACTTAATTGGAGTCCCCAAGAACACCACAAAGATGCCACAAAGGCCTAGAATCCGTCTAGGGTTCCAAGAACCCAAGAGTAACAACTTTCTTGCTTTCACCTCCACGAATCACCGTAGAGAACTCAAACCGATGCACCAAATGCAATGGCAAGAACACCACAAAGATGCTCAAGTCCTTCTCTCTCAAATTCCAACAAAGCTACAAAAGCTATTGGGGGAATAAGATAGGAAGAACAAAGGAATTCACAAAGAACACCAAGATCAAGATCTAGAGAGTTCCACTCACAAAGAGATGGATTTGATTGGTAGAAATGTAGATCTAGATCTCCTCTCTTTTTTCCCTCAAGAATATGCAAGAATCATGGGAGGAATCAAGAACTAGGGCAAGCTTTGAAGTACAACAATGGAGGGGAGAGAGAGAAAGTGAAGCAACCAGCCCAAGGAGGAAGAAGGGGGTCTTATATACCCCCTCCCAACGAAATATGACCGTTTGGGGCCTCCCAGGCCGGAAAATCCGCCCACGGGCCGGATTATCCGCCCCCGGGCCGGATTATCCGCCCCCCGAAATCGCCCCTGGACTCGGGCCGGATATTTGGCCGGATATTTGCCCGGAATTGGCCATTCGGGCCGGATTATCCGCCCCCCCCCCCAGAAAACTGCAGAAACACCAAAACTAAAACGGGCATAACTTTAGCATCCGGACTCCGATTTTGATGATCTTGGGCTTGTTTTGAAGCTAGGAACAAGCTCTACAAGATCATGCAGGAAACCATCATAGTCCAACAAGGGAGGATAGAAACAAATGATGAAAGGTTTGACCTATCTAAAAAAGACATACCGGTAAAACCTCCAATCTCGAAAATGCAACAAGTTGCCCATGCAAAAACCATTCTTAATGAACTAGAGCTTGTCATGAGAATAAGCACAAGCTCTAAAACATCACATGGATAAGATCCAAATAAAACCAAGAAAGATGATGAACCAAACTCGAAAACGCAACAAGTGATCTATGCGAAATCCGTTTTCGATGAACTAGAGCTTGTCATGAGAATAAGCACAAGCTCTAAAACATCACATGGATAAGGTCCAAATAACAACCAAGAAAGATGATGCAATGATGCAAAAGTTTGAGCTCTCTCCGAACGATACGATCGAGTTACTCACTCGAGAGCCCTCTTGATAGTACGGCAACTAAACTATAAAACGGTCTCCAACTACACTATGAGACCGGTGAGAAAGAAACCCTATCAAGAGCAAACCTTATACTTGCGCATTCCACTTGAGCTCGATGACGACGATCTTGACCTCAACAAGATGGAACACCTTTCTTGCTTGTGTTTGCTTGACGAAGTCTTGTGGATTGCTCCCCCATAATCCACCATGAGAGAGCTTCTTCTTCGGCGCATCTTCACATAACCATGACCACCATGTGGATTGCTCCCCCATAATCCACCATGGGAGAGCTTCTTCTTCGGCGCATCTTCACATATCCATGATCACCATATGGATGGCAAGACTCAAGCAAAGGACCTCTTCGAGATGGCTCATCTTGAACTTGCACTTCATTTCTCCATGGCAAGCTTCAAGCTTATGAACTCTTCGAGTTGGCTCATCTTGAACTTGCACTTCATTTCTTCATTCTTCATCATGTTGATGTCTTGAAGTAACTTGAGGGCTCACTTCATCTTCATCTTCAAGACATACTTGACACTTGATATCCTTCATCAATTTCTTCTTATTGCAACCTAATACAAACATGTTGATGTCTTGAAGTAACTTGAGGGCTCACTTCATCTTCATCTTCAAGACATACTTGAAACTTGATATCCTTCATCAAATTCTTCTTATTGCAACCTTGAAGCCAACATATGGTTCAAGAATTGCCTATGGACAACTCCTACAAATATAACTCAATGCAAACATTAGTTCATAGGGATTGTCATTAATTACCAAAACCACACATGGGGGCTCCATGCACTTTCAATCTCCCCCATTTTGGTAATTGATGACAATCTCTTTGAGAGGGTTTATATAAGGAATTTAAGTAACAAATAAGTTGAATATATAGAGCAAACTCCCCCATAATATATGCATGTGTGAATGATCTTGACTTTCATTGCATATATTGGCATTCAAAGCCTAGTGGAGTTTCCTCTAAATATTCAACTATGCAAAGCAACAAGATGCAATGCAATAAAGGCACATGCTTAAGCACAAAGCAAAGACATAACCAAATTCCCTTAAACCCTCCAAACTTCTCCCCCATTGGCACCAATTGCCGAAATGGGTGAAAAATTTAGAAGGCCAATATAGTGAGAGTTCCTCCATAGCGTGTGCATTTCTCATAATTTGAGTGGAATCAAATGCACATATCCAATGACGAATATTCGGAAGGAATCACACTATAGATAGGATCAAAGATTGCAAAAAGATAACAAAGTCAAGAAGCTTCAACAAATGAAGCAAGCAACCAAATGAACCACAAAGAGGATACCAAAAGAAAGATAGATATTATGATAAGATCAAGAAGATTGCTCTAAATAATATGAGGAAGCTCCCCAAGGTTTGTGCACAAAACTAGACAATTTGCATTGGAGTATAAAGTGCACAAACATGGAATCATCACTCCCATAATATCATTCAAAAACAAAAGATACCAAGTGAATCAAACTCTAATGATCACCACAAGATAGTGCACTAAATCAAATGAGGAAGCTCCCCAAGGTACATGCATAAAATAAAATGTTGCATTTGAATAAAATATGCATAACATGGAATCCTCACTCCCTCATTACCATTTAAAACACAAACATTTGCAATAGATCATAGATAGAAAATTAAGCTTACCACTTGCAACAAACAAATGGTTGAGCAACAAGTAAGAGGCACCATAATAAAAGGCTCAACCGAGAGGATATGTGAAAGGCATGATAAAGCATATTATAAGACTATTACAAGGATGAGCAAAAAGCATCATCATAGTCTTCAATGAATTATATTGCTTAGCATGACCAATCAACAAGCAATAAATAAATAAGATATCAAAAAGAGATGTATCATCTCTTATGTGTATAAGTTTCTCTAAGTGGGCAATATCACAAAGATATTTATCCACAAAGAAACATGCACACACAAAATAGATACGCAAGAAAAAAAATATGATATCCAAGACGAAGTCATGCAATATAACAATAAGAATTTTTGCTTAATAGCATGGCCAAAGGCTCAATTTTATCTTATTGTACATTCATGAACTTCAACCACAAACAACTAAAATACATCACAAATATCAACAAGGGATAGAAGATAGTTGGGATGCATTTGAGAAAGGCAACAAGTATCACAAACAAGGATACCAAAAGAAGTAACTAAATTTGCACTTTCATCTATATTGCACATGTGAGAGCCTTGAGGAATTGATATTCAATAAAATTGCTAGATAGGCATAGTTGGGATGGATGAATCATGAGCATGATTTAAAATACTTCCCAACAAATGCACTCATCTCAAATTACTCACATTCACAATAAAGAGGTTTCATTAAGACTTTTGCAAGAAGCACAACATTTGCAAATCAAGAGATTCATGCCAAAAATCAACCATAAGGTTGGATACAAGAAAAGTATGCATGAGAAGATACTTGTTACCAAGATAGCATTGGTGTGGATGTAGTAGATATGTGTTCGTTGACCATCCTAGCTTGCCTCAAGTTACCATTGAGTCACCACTTCTTTCCAAGAGTGAGACAAGCATTCAATGCATATCCATTGTACCTAACACAAAGGTAAGTACAAAATGGTCCCCAAACTAATTGGGTCCGAAGTAGTTAGACACACTACAACATATAGGACAAACTCCACAATTCTATGTGCATATAGATATGAAATTGAATTTCATGCACATCTTAGCCAAATTAGGATTTGATGGAGTTTACCCTATATATTGGATCAAAGAAAGTGACACATGCCATGAGATATACATATATTAAATATGCATGCACAATACTTTCAAGAACCAAAGGAAGATACAATTTGGACAAAATACCAAATAAATCAAGAGACAATGGTTGCCCAAATTATATCAAAGAATCAAATCAACAGAAGATTGACTCCAAAGACTTATCTCATTATAAGAAGCTAATTAAGCCTAATCACAAAGGAATGAGATAACCAACTCCCAAGAGAGCAAGGTTCCAACAAATAAACCAAATCCTCGACACTTTTTATGATGGCACAAAGTACCAAAAGGAAATTTATGTCTCCCAAAACCAAATTTTTGATAATGATCAAGAGAAGTTTAAGCATTATAACAAATATAGGAGAGCTCCCCCAAGATTAGTGCATTATCTAGGATTTAGAATATGGATACAAAATGCACAAAACTAGGATCATCACGCTACCTATATCTACTAAAAATGCCAAGAAAGTTTGAATAGACAAATTAGATCCATGAGATGCAAGGAAGACACATGGGAGTCAAAGCACAACAAATTCATGGCAATAAATAAGGCAATTTAAACACAAGAGCCAATGTAGATATGATCAATAAATATCTACCTCATAATTTATTACCACTTGTCCTAGGACAAGAGGTATTAGGAAATATTTCCCGGTGGTAGTTTGTAAGTATACATAAGATCATATTTACAACGAATAAAGCATATGGTAAAAGATAAGAGTTAACCATCATGCAAAGATAGTTTCTTGATAGCTTCATTTAGTCATACCAACATGCAAGGCAATTAATAGTATTAATACCAACATGCAAAGCAATTAATAGTATTCATACCAACATGCAAAGCAATTAATAGTATGACTTGAAGCACATGGTTTCCCAAAAATGTATTGAGGGACACGTTGTGAAAAACTATGCCAAGAAAACTTTCACAAATAAGATCCACAAAGATATTAGCAATGAAGCTATTTAAGCAAATTGGAGCTTGTTTGAGCAAACATGCCACATAGGAGAGAGATAATTTACGATATCAATTCTATGTGACACAACCTCAAATGTTCACATTTTCTAGGCTTGTAATATGCACAAAGCTTATTACTCCCCCATAATGTGATGAGGAATTTATTTTCACAAGAGGCAAAAAAAAATCCAACTAGAGATATTAATGGACATTAGAATTTGAATTTCTCATGAAGATGACATACCTGTTGCTGCCAAAACCCACCGGCGGGCAGCGACGGGCAACACCGTAGAGCCGGGAACAACCTAGGGCTGCGGCTGGCCGAGGTCCCTCCGAGCGACGGCCCGCAAAGCCTTCTGGTACACACGTCCGATGCTGATGCAAGGGCGTGCCACCTGACCTATACCTGGTCAGGAAGGTGATGGAGATGCCTCGCTTAGTTTCCTGCATGGCATACACGTAAACATTAAATACGAGCCTCGATCGGCTCTCAGGTTATCCTGTGAATCGGCTCAAGGAGCCGATCCACCCATGATTCGTACGAGGTGCACGAATATATGGTGGTCCTGCTTGATCAAGATAAAGCTAAAACGATCTACGACGATATGGGGTTTTCACCGCATAATCGGATCATCCTACTCACGATTGGGCCTCGCGGCCACGCACGGTGATCGTAAGCCGATCCTAGATAGGGCCTAAAAACCAACACGAGGTTGATCCCCGGAACATCCTGTCTAGGACTAGCGAACGACACCCTACGTGCCGCTGGATCCTCCAACCCTTTGTAAGGCCTAACTATTGTAGATATTAAACTAATCCTTGTAGAACAAGGAGCAACCGTAACGGATCGGATCTACTAAATTAAGATCAAGCGGGGTGCCGCCCCCACACCTAAGATAGGTGTGAGGGCGGCTAGATATGCAAGGGTCGCACTACGATAGCATATGATACGAAGAACAATGCTAACCCTAACATATCTAAGATAACTACGTTGCTCGCCATCAAAAAGGCTTCAGTACGAGCAACGTTTGAACAACATAAAGCTTCTGCTGCCTAGATCGCAAGATGCGATCTAGGCAGCATGATGCTTACCGGTAGAAACCCTCGAGACGAAGGAGTTGGCGATGCGCCGAGATTGATTGATTGGTTGAACGTTGGTTGTTGTTTTTTTCATAAACCCTAGATACATATTTATAGTCCAGGGGACTTTCTAATTCAGGCGTGCACCTAACCGTGCACGGGTCAAAATCTATCTTTTAATCTAAGATGCAATCTACTATAATAAAGATACACGGGCAAGCTAGCCCAAACTCTTCGTGCAAGGCCGCTTCAGAGATCTTTCACATATAATCTTCCAAGCCCATCTCCCTTACGGCCCACCTCCTGATTTGGCCAAAATCCGGTGATAACACATGCCCCCCTGGTTTTGGTAATGAAAATTTCAAAACCACTCTGTTTTTCCCTTAGGAGGGTCATGTCGTAGCAGAGCAGAACCGTCGCAGTATTCTTCATCATGATGACTTGCCTCCTCACCTTCTCTGTGTGATTTGACAATTTTGGCTCTATCTCCTCGGAAACTGCAATGGCATTAAATCTCCGCCAGGCTCCTCTTTATTTAACCGTGCCGATTGATTAGCCCTCTTCATCCCCTTCCTCTGTTCTAGCTATCGGCACCAAAAACCCCTCTCCTTCCATAGCCATGTCGTCTTCTTCCTCCTCTTCCGTTTCCCTCCAATGCTCTTCCTCAAACGAGTCAATTCCAGAGCACGACCAGATGGAGGCATACAACCGTCGTGCCCCCAAGCATTGGGACAAGCGGGAGTGGGACTTCGATTTCGTGCCAGAGGGCGAGGACCTCGTCTGGTCAGATGGGGACATGCCCCTAACCGATGGGGAAGATGACCTCCGGTACCTGGTTGACGAAGCACTAAAGGCGGAGAGCAACGACGACGACCCTCCCTTCCGGGGTAAATTCACCTCCGATATGAAGAAGGAACAGGAGGACGATACCTCCTCCGATGAACCGCCGCCAAAGCGCATCCGTGGCTGGGCTTGGTCAGATGAGGACGATGATGATGACGAGGAAGAAGCCTCCGCCGAAGGTCACAGTAGCAGCACCGAGGGATTCGTCGACAGCAGCAATGAGGGCAGCTACCCCAGCGACGGCGAAGATGGCGACAGCCCTTAGAATAGGGACCTACTAGTATAGGATTAGCAGTAGCAATCTGTCCCTTTTGCTGTACCATCGGCTTCTCTTTGTAAGAAATGTTATTATCAATGAAAAATTTCCTTTGATTTTGCCGATGTTCTTTATGCTGATTTAGCTGATTTGTCCCCTCAGCCAATGCTTCATGAGCCGATAGCAACGCATCGGCCCTTTAAAATCCACCCTTCGATTCTTCAACTGATGATCCTAAGATCTGGTGGATAATGTGGAATCTTCAAGAGAGCCCTTAAATTTCTCCCACCAGTTTTAGCGATCCTCCTCTGCCTGCACTCATCATTCTGTGAAGAAGGTTGCCACGAAGGATGAGCCGATGACATATCAATCGGCTCCTAAACAGAGCATCTACCGGGCCAGCTGCCCCCCGAGCCTCAACCAAGGCGAGAATACTGATGAGGATGCATAGATCAGACCAAAGGTTTGGAACTCAGATAATTCTGAGGTAGCCACCTTGCCGAGTCAGCCGCTCTCGACCCCATCGATTGCCTCCTCCCCTGTTGAACCGATGTTGTACGCCAATATTGACCTCTGATAGTACTGATGAGGAAGCAGAAGTTCTTAGCCTTGAGCACATAGCCGGCAGGTCTTGGTCTTGTGTAACTGTACCAGAGTCGATGACTGTGCATCAGCTGCATAAAAAAAAAATTACTGGCCGATTTTTCCTATCGGCCCCAATATTTTACTGCACCATGTTCTCCTGTGCATGTTCACATGTTCATCCGCTTTAGGTGCCCCTCGAGCCGAATCTGTCAGGTGACTGCAGATATCGGCTCTGTAGTTTAGCCAAGGCATTGTATTTGAACGTCGGCTCTGGTAGGACCAATGTTGACTTCTCCTGACTCATCAGCCGACGTAAACCGCTGTCCAGTAGATCGACGTTGCATACAAGCAGAACATGTGGTTAGGATAATTTTGGCCGATTGCTGGAATCGGCCTCCATATTGATTGAAGCGCTTCAATGAAGGTTTTGTAATGTTCCTTCATAGATCTTTGGGGCCGATCCAAAGGATCGGCCTCGCCATATTCGTGCATAAGTTGGTTCTTGCTACTCGATCCGGCCGGTGGCTCTGTTGAGGTCTCGAAAATCTATAGCCACACGCCATCGGCCGTCCTTCTTCTCCACCGGTACGATGCTTGAGAGTGCTTCGTCTGATCCTGGAGCACCAAACTCCGCTGGAAGGATGAACACCATGTTTGTGCCAGCCGATGTTTCATCATCGGCTTTCCTTTGCTTGGGGCGCCACTCCATCTTCCGTGGACGACCCTCTTCATCCAGGGTCCGCTGGACCTTAGCGGCCAGATCAGGCCGCGCTTTCCTTAGCGTGTGCAGGTATAGCCTTTCGGCTTCCTCCAAGCCACGCAGTCGCTGAACCCTGCGCTTTTGAGAACGGCTGAGTCCATCAGGGCACCACCTTGGACGGTGGTACCTATCTTCTTCTTCTTCTCCCTCGTCTTCCGAATCCTCAAGATCTTCCATCCGAGGGGACTCAGCGCGTTTGCTTTGTGGTGAGAGAGGCCCTAGACGTTTGAACACGGACACGTTGGCTGCCTCCTTCTTCTCCTGGTTGCATTCTGGGCAATTGCCGGTTGTGGGCAATCGGCTCATTCCTGAATCCCAGCAGTGTATGAAGAAGGGGCAGTCCCAGTGCCTGTCGTTGTCGTCTTGCTCCCTTGATTTTCCTTTGGCATGGCGCTCGTGCTCCTCCTCATCGTGATCATGCCGACGATATCTTCTGGCTTCTCTAGCCAGACGATCTCTTTCATCATCATCGCTGGATCATCGGCGTTGGTCATACTGACTCACATACTTGTTGAGGAGGTGATCAGAGAGGGGTCGCTGATATCTTATGTTCTTCACTTCTCCCTCTGTGACGTAGCGCTTGCCATCATGACGGAGCCGATCGCGTGGAGCGGCCTCCTTTGTATCCTTGCTACGAGAGCAGCTGCCCTCGTCTCCATCTTTGCCAGCGTGATGTCCAAGTCCTACCATGTTGATGCTGAACGAGGATCCTGGCTGGCAACCTTCAGGGTAAGTGCATTCCACCATGTTAACGGCGGGGAAGGGGTGAGTGTCGACCTTCATGGCGTACTGGTTGAAAATCAGACGTCCTTGTTCTATCGCCATTTGGATCTGCTGACGCCACACCCTGCAGTCGTTGGTGGCATGAGAGAGCGAGTTATGCCATTTGCAGTATGGCTTTCCATTCAGCTCCTGTACCGTGGGGAATTTGAGACCTTCGGGTATCTTCAACTGCTTCTCCTCGAGTAGGAGGTCGAAGATTTGCTCAGTTTTGGTCACGTCAAAATCAAACCCCCTGGGCGGACCAGGTGGCTTAACCCATTTGCAGGACACGGGGGTTGCCCCCCGAGTCCATTCAGCCACTGCTACCTCTTGATCTCCCGCAGAAACTTCGTCTTCCTCTGCATCGACCAGGACTACTGCACGCTTGAATTTGTCCTGGTACAGGTCCGGGTGGCGCTGTTCATATGCCGACAGTTTCTGAACCATGTGCGCCAGTGAGGGGTAGTCTGCTTGGGAGGCCATGTCCTTGAGCGGTGTTGCAAGGCCCGCTACTGCCAACTCGACTGCTTCCTTTTCAGTTATACGAACCGAATAACATCGGTTCCTAAGATTCCTGAAGCGCTGGATGTATTCTGTCACAGTTTCTCCACGCTTCTGACGTAGTTGTGCTAGATCGGCAATGCCGGACTCGGAAGCCTCTGAATGGTACTGCATATGGAACTGCTCTTCCAACTGCTTCCAAGTCCGGATGGAGTCTGGTGGCAACGAGGTGTACCATCCGAAAGCCGATCCCGTGAGGGACTGTGAGAAGAGCCTCACGCGTAGTTGATCCGACACTGAGGCCGGTCCTAGTTGTGCCAAATATCGGCCCACGTGCTCGATGGAGCTGGAACCATCTGATCCACTGAATTTGGAGAAGTCAGGGAGCCGATATTTAGGTGGTAGCGGGATCGTCTCGTAGTCGTCGGGGTACGGCTTGGAATAGCCGATTGCCCTCCGTTTCGGCACCATGCCGAACTGGTCTCTCAGTATGTTGCTGATCTGATCCGCTGTGCTGGCTGCAGGAGTTGAACTCTGAAGATTCGCCGGGGTGGCGTACTTAGCCAGCCATGTTTGCTTTTCCAGCTCTGAGCCAACTGCAGGAGCTGAGCTCTGGAGGTTCGTCGGGGTGGCATATTTAGTTAGCCACGTCTGCTTCTCAAAATCTGTCGCTGACGTTCCTCCTGCTTTCCCAGAAGTCCCTGATGTTGTGGCCTGGTTTGTGAGCGCCCAATTACCGCAATCTGGCACGTATGTGCACATGTACCAGTGAGGGATCTCCTTAGGCGCCTCATGCAAGAACTGGCAGTCACTAGGGTCACCACCTATCTTGTAGACGACGAATGCCGGTGAATTCGGCACTTCTGGTGCTGCCCATGCAAATGGCAGCGGTGGACGGGACTGGAGTGGCATCTCTCCCTGGTGTGTCCCGAGAGCCGGTCCTGACGGCGAGTACTGGTGCCTCATGATCTCCTGGATCGCGCGAAGAGCGACACGCTCCAACGTGTTTACCAGGTTCTCAGAGTGGCGGTGTAGCGAGTGAGCCACCATGTAGTTGATCTCCTGCCGCAGGGACCTGGTGCGTTCTTCTGACGGGGCAGAGAGGTCTATCCCATCGAGTGCACCATCAGGCGTGAACCCCTTCCACCTGATGCCATGTGAACGGGTTCTGTGAAAAGAGCCGATGAGGTCGGCTTCGAGGATTGCTTTGACCTCGTCATACTTCTTCTTGAGCTCGTCAGTCAGATCCTCGTACGTGACTGGAGTGCCGTCCGCCATCTCAGATGTAGATGGCGATGTGGTCGATGACGAAGCTGGTCCCACCGGGCGTGCCAGAATGTGTTGCTGCCAAAACCCACCGGCGGGCAGCGACGGGCAACACCGTAGAGCCGGGAACAACCTAGGGCTGCGGCTGGCCGAGGTCCCTCCGAGCGACGGCCCGCAAAGCCTTCTGGTACACACGTCCGATGCTGATGCAAGGGCGTGCCACCTGACCTATACCTGGTCAGAAAGGTGATGGAGATGCCTCGCTTAGTTTCCTGCATGGCATACACGTAAACATTAAATACGAGCCTCGATCGGCTCTCAGGTTATCCTGTGAATCGGCTCAAGGAGCCGATCCACCCATGATTCGTACGAGGTGCACGAATATATGGTGGTCCTGCTTGATCAAGATAAAGCTAAAACGATCTACGACGATATGGGGTTTTCACCGCATAATCGGATCATCCTACTCACGATTGGGCCTCGCGGCCACGCACGGTGATCGTAAGCCGATCCTAGATAGGGCCTAAAAACCAACACGAGGTTGATCCCCGGAACATCCTGTCTAGGACTAGCGAACTACACCCTACGTGCCGCTGGATCCTCCAACCCTTTGTAAGGCCTAACTATTGCAGATATTAAACTAATCCTTGTAGAACAAGGAGCAACCGTAACGGATCGGATCTACTAAATTAAGATCAAGCGGGGTGCCGCCCCCACACCTAAGATAGGTGTGAGGGCGGCTAGATATGCAAGGGTCGCACTACGATAGCATATGATACGAAGAACAATGCTAACCCTAACATATCTAAGATAACTACGTTGCTCGCCATCAAAAAGGCTTCAGTACGAGCAACGTTTGAACAACATAAAGCTTCTGCTGCCTAGATCGCAAGATGCGATCTAGGCAGCATGATGCTTACCGGTAGAAACCCTCGAGACGAAGGAGTTGGCGATGCGCCGAGATTGATTGATTGGTTGAACGTTGGTTGTTGTTTTTTTCATAAACCCTAGATACATATTTATAGTCCAGGGGATTTTCTAATTCAGGCGTGCACCTAACCGTGCACGGGTCAAAATCTATCTTTTAATCTAAGATGCAATCTACTATAATAAAGATACACGGGCAAGCTAGCCCAAACTCTTCATGCAAGGCCGCTTCAGAGATCTTTCACATATAATCTTCCAAGCCCATCTCCCTTACGGCCCACCTCCTGATTTGGCCAAAATCCGGTGATAACAATACCACATAGAGACTAGATAATCTTGCAATATCAATTCTAAGTGATATTCCTCATGTACACACATTGTTAGGATTGTGAAATTCCTAAAGGCATATCACTCCCCCAAAATGTTATAGTCCATTAATCTCTCATAAGAGCCATATAAGATACAACAAGATGCAAAGAGGCTCCAACACAAGCACAAATACATGGTGTGCAACCTAAGATTCATAGACTTGATTTCTCAAGAAAAACAAGTAGGATGCACAACATATACAAACACATGTTAGGACAAAACTAACACATGCAAAGGGACGATTAACTTTCAATATAAATGAGTTGAGCACATGTTACCGCAAGGAGGAACATTGAATACATGATAGAAGCAAGATAACCAAAAGACTTGGCTTGAGATAATATAAATGATGAAGATCCCTTAATTCTTCATGATGTAGCCAAGTCTCCAATGTCCTCCAACAAGCACCTATTGATCAAATTTTGGATTGTTGGTCCCCAACTAAGTTGGGTCCTAAGAGGTTAGTCACAATAGGCTTGGCAACCCAAATGGTTCTTTTCTTGACACCACTTTGAGCACCAACGTATTTGGCAAACACATTGCCACCCTCATCTTTACGAAGAGAATAAACATCATTAATGGTGATAGAGTTGGATGAGGTACCAATAGTGCACAAGGAGGAGATGTGGCCCTTCTCACGGCATATGTAGCAAGTTCTTTTCTTCTCCTTCTTCTCACTAGATTTCTCCACAATGGGAGCATTGACTTGTTTCTTCTTGGGAAGTGGCATTTCTTCAACTTGAAGTTGAATGTGAGTTTGAGCTTGAGGCCGCTTCCCTTTTTGCTTCTTCTTCAAAGGGCAAGATCTAACATGATGCCCTTCAATTTTGCACTTGAAGCAAACAATCTTTGCCGGGTCTTTGACTTGTACTTGGCCCTTCTTCTTATTGTTGTTCTTGGACTTGTTCTTGTTGTTGGAGTTGAATCCAAGTCCACTCTTGTCATTGGGGGATTGTTGCACACTCAACATCTTGTCAAGTTTGCATTTCCCTTCATGACTCTTTACCAAGTCGTTCTTCAAGGAAGTGACTTGGGCCTTGAGCTCTTTGATTTCCTCTACATGGTTAGTAACAACACAAGTACTAGAGGAAGTAGAACCTTTATTGTTAGAGCAACAAGGCAAGGAAGATAATTCATCACAAGATTTAGAAATACTATGAGTGGATGAATTACTAGGACTAGCACATTGCAATATAGCATTTTGAGTAGTAGTGCTAGTATCCACATGAGGCTCACAAGGTGTTTCCTTTGATATGATAGCCTCATGAGCTAACTTTAGCCTATCATGAGAGGCTAGAAGATCCTCATGGGAGCTAGAAAGCTTTCCATGATTTTCTTCCAATTTCCCATAATTGCTAGTTAGCAATTCAAGTTGAGCCCTTAGCTCAACATTCTCCTTCAAGATAGATGCTTCACAAGAAGTAGAGTTAGTAGCACAAGCATCATCACAAGACATAGTAAGAAGAGATGGTAACATAGCATGCTCTTTTAAATAGGAAGCTTGAAGTTTCTCATGGGACTTGGTGAGGATAGAGTGTTTGCTCTCCAAGACCTTGTGGGCCTTGTCTAGATCATCTAGATCCTTAACAAGTTTATCATGACCAACACCAACTTTGGAATTTTCCTTTTTAAGCATTTTTACTTGAGCTTTAGCATGGTCTCTTTCCTTAGTGAGTTTAGAAACTATTTCATTTTGAGACACTTCAAGGGTTTCAAGTTGCTCTTCAAGAGAGGCTACGGTCTCTTGTTCTTCTTCAAGATCATTCTTTAGTAATGCTACATCATTGGCATACTCTCGTTCAAGAGCACCCTTTTTATCAATGGTGTTCTCATGCATCCAAATAAGTTTTTGGCTCTCAATAGCGGTAGTCAAGATTTCAAAGAAGTGAGTGCTAGCAATTTTATCTTTGTAAAGAACCTTGAATACACTCTCACCTTTATCGCGTAGAGAGACAACCCAATCCTCTTCTTCATATTCATCCTCATTCTTATCACCACGAGACATATTAGGTTCCATGGTAGGAGGTACCGTGGAACCCTTGGCCATAAGGCATATATGAGGACCGTGAGATAAAGATGAGGAGTTACTTGAGGCTCCTTTCAAGATCTTGTCTTGACCAATAGAATATTTGGTTTCCTCTACATTGTTAGACACACAACAACTAGAGGAAATAGAATCATTTTTACCATGGCCACAAGACAATGCAAGCATATCATCATTAGATTTTTTCAAGAAACTTACACATGATATGCAAGGACTATCAACACAAGCATGTAAATCATTTCTAGTGCTAGATGTGTTTAAGTCCAAAGATGAAGCATTGCAATGAGATGGAGATGAAGTATCATCAATAGTAAGCTCAATATCAATATTGCAATTTTCATCACCACTCACCATATCATTACCTTGTGTCTTACCACACTTTGGTGAAGTGGATGAAGATGAGAACTCATCACGGCCGGAAGTGGAAGCAAAACAATCATCCTCAATGATAGTGGACACATCATATTTATCTTGAAGCTTTGTCCATAATTCATGAGCGCTCCCAAAAGGCATGATTGAAGAAGTAACTACATTGCTCACAACAATGGAAAACACATGAGAAGCAAGAGCATCGAGACAAGAGTTTTTCTCCTCCTCAAGAGATAAATTTTGAGGATCCTTAGGAGAAGAAAAACCCATGTCAAGAAATCGCTCCATGTCCGGGGACATACGCAGCAAAATATTAAGCACATAAATTTTCCATAGATCATAATTTGTGCCATCAAATATAAACAAGTTATTGTGCGCTAATCCCCTAACCGACATCTTTACTCTTAAGGCGGTGAAGCCTAAGAATGAGAGACCTTGCTCTGATACCAATTGAAAGGACACGGATGTCGCCTAGAGGGGGGGTGAATAGGCAGTTTAAAACTTTTACGAGATGGGCTTAACAAATGCGGAATAAAACTAGCGTTTACTTTGTCAAGCCCAAAGCCTATATACTATAGTACACCTATGTGCACCAACAACTTATGCTAAGCAATACAAGCAACTTATGTGATAGCAAGATATATAAATTCAAGCACGATGGCTATCACAAAGTAAAGTGCATAGGTAAGGAGCTCGGGTATAGAGATAACCGAGGCACGCGGGAGACGACGATGTAGCCCGAAGTTCACACTCTTGCGAGTGCTACTCTCCGTTGGAGCGGTGTGGAGGACAAGTCACTCCAAAAGCACGAGGGCCACTGTATTCTCCTCGAGAATTCCCACCAAGAGGGATGTCCTCGAACCACTATGTAACCTTAGGGAGGTTACCGAACCCGCACAAAGCTTGGGGCTATCTCCACAACTTAATTGGAGGCTCCCAACAAATTGCCACAAAGGCCTTGCCCTTGAAGAATCTCCACAACTTAATTGGAGTCCCCAAGAACACCACTAAGATGCCACAAAGGCCTTGCCCTTGAAGATTCTCCACAACTTAATTGGAGTCCCCAAGAACACCACAAAGATGCCACAAAGGCCTAGAATCCGTCTAGGGTTCCAAGAACCCAAGAGTAACAACTTTCTTGCTTTCACCTCCACGAATCACCGTAGAGAACTCAAACCGATGCACCAAATGCAATGGCAAGAACACCACAAAAATGCTCAAGTCCTTCTCTCTCAAATTCCAACAAAGCTACAAAAGCTATTGGGGGAATAAGAGAGGAAGAACAAAGGAATTCACAAAGAACACCAAGATCAAGATCTAGAGAGTTCCACTCACAAAGAGATGGATTTGATTGGTAGAAATGTAGATCTAGATCTCCTCTCTTTTTTCCCTCAAGAATATGCAAGAATCATGGGAGGAATCAAGAACTAGGGCAAGCTTTGAAGTACAACAACGGAGGGGAGAGAGAGAAAGTGAAGCAACCAGCCCAAGGAGGAAGAAGGGGGTCTTATATACCCCCTCCCAACGAAATATGACCGTTTGGGGCCTCCCGGGCCGGAAAATCCGCCCCCCGAAATCGCCCCTGGACTCGGGCCGGATATTTGGCCGGATATTTGCCCGGAATTGGCCATTCGGGCCGGATTATCCGCCCCCCCCCCAGAAAACTGCAGAAACACCAAAACTAAAACGGGCATAACTTTAGCATCCGGACTCCGATTTTGATGGTCTTGGGCTTGTTTTGAAGCTAGGAACAAGCTCTACAAGATCATGCAGGAAACCATCATAGTCCAACAAGGGAGGATAGAAACAAATGATGAAAGTTTTGACCTATCTAAAAAAGACATACCGGTAAAACCTCCAATCTCGAAAATGCAACAAGTTGCCCATGCAAAAACCATTCTCAATGAACTAGAGCTTGTCATGAGAATAAGCACAAGCTCTAAAACATCACATGGATAAGATCCAAATAAAACCAAGAAAGATGATTAACCAAACTCGAAAACGCAACAAGTGATCTATGCGAAATCCGTTTTCGATGAACTAGAGCTTGTCATGAGAATAAGCACAAGCTCTAAAACATCACATGGATAAGGTCCAAATAACAACCAAGAAAGATGATGCAATGATGCAAAGGTTTGAGCTCTCTCCGAACGATACGATCGAGTTACTCACTCGAGAGCCCTCTTGATAGTACGGCAACTAAACTATAAACCGGTCTCCAACTACACTATGAGACCGGTGAGAAAGAAACCCTATCAAGAGCAAACCTTATACTTGCGCATTCCACTTGAGCTCGATGACGACGATCTTGACCTCAACAAGATGGAACACCTTTCTTGCTTGTGTTTTCTTGACGAAGTCTTGTGGATTGCTCCCCCATAATCCACCATGAGAGAGCTTCTTCTTCGGCGCATCTTCACATAACCATGACCACCATGTGGATTGCTCCCCCATAATCCACCATGGGAGAGCTTCTTCTTCGGCGCATCTTCACATATCCATGATCACCATATGGATGGCAAGACTCAAGCAAAGGACCTCTTCGAGATGGCTCATCTTGAACTTGCACTGCATTTCTCCATGACAAGCTTCAAGCTTATGAACTCTTCGAGTTGGCTCATCTTGAACTTGCACTTCATTTCTTCATTCTTCATCATGTTGATGTCTTGAAGTAACTTGAGGGCTCACTTCATCTTCATCTTCAAGACATACTTGACACTTGATATCCTTCATCAATTTCTTCTTATTGCAACCTAATACAAACATGTTGATGTCTTGAAGTAACTTGAGGGCTCACTTCATCTTCATCTTCAAGACATACTTGAAACTTGATATCCTTCATCAAATTCTTCTTATTGCAACCTTGAAGCCAACATATGGTTCAAGAATTGCCTATGGACAACTCCTACAAATATAACTCAATGCAAACATTAGTCCATAGGGATTGTCATTAATTACCAAAACCACACATGGGGGCTCCATGCACTTTCACCGACCTCAGCAGCTAGCGCCGCTACGCCACTGCAACAACCGCCTCAGCCCCGCATCCCCACCTTGGCCCACGGCCGCCGACGGATCCGAGGCTGCGAACGCCGTCGCATGGCCAATCCGCCGGAGGGGGGCGCAGCCATCGTCACCGTCGAGGCACCGAGCTCGCCGGGGAGGACCACGGTACCACACCGCCGCCACATCACCACCGAAGAACGCCGCCGCCGCGAGTAATAAAGGTCCCCGCCACCGCCACCCAGGCTTCGCCCGACGGGTCCTCCGGCGGCGACGGGAGGGGGGTAGGAAGGGAGAAGCTCGCTGGTGGCCGGCCGGCAGAGCGGTCGGTTTCAGGGGATTTGGGTGTGGCAGCGGCTAGGGTTTCACGGGAAGAGGAGAGGAGGCGCGGTTTCACGTGTAGTGTTAGTACGAAATTATTAGGAGCGGTTCTGATTTCTGAATTATAAGTTCTTGTCCCTATGCTAGTTAGCCTTGGGAATGATCGTGGATTAGTGGTATCATATATTTTCTATTTTATAATTTTTCTATTCTATGAATCAAATGAACCCTAAAGGACTTAACTTCTCGATCATCTTGGTGTTGCAACTGTTCGTGGTAGAGTATAATTCTTTGAGTCATATCAAACTTGCAAGTCGGAAATGGAAGTATGCTGCAGTTCTGCCGATTGATTCATGTGAGCACACTCTTTCGAGAAGATTGAGTTCGGACATTGCCCCCGAAAGCAAACAACGTGGCGCGTCAATCAATTAGCTGAAGAGTCATATGTGACAAATTCTGTGATAAGTTGGGATGGTGATCGACCCAGTTTTATTTTTCCGCATGTAATAAACATTTACTTAATGATGTGAATTTTGGCTATTGAATAAAACGTGTTGTAAAGCATTGCCCTAAAATAAGGACCCTTGGATGTATTTGGATGGAAAAAGTATATTTCAAACTCTAAAGTTGTACTCCCTCCATCCATAAAAAGATATTCAAAATTTATCTAAATTTGAATGTATTCATACACTAAAAAGTATCTAGATACAGCTAAATTTAGATAAATTTGCAACATTCTTTTATAGACGGAGGTAGTAGGTGTTTGATGAAATAAACCATGAACTCCAAATCCCGTCGTTTGTATCATGAACTTAGGAATTCCGGTTCTTAATCAAATCCTGGATTAATTTTGCACGTTAAAAAATTAAAAATCCTTACAAAATAATTGTGTGCTCTCACTGACAAAGCTGGCCCATATGTCATACTTGTCTTCCACCTCAAATCTTTCTCCCGAGTCGGCCAGATCCTATCCTGGACGCACACACGCCACGTCGCTTGCGGGGAGAAGAGCACGCGTGGAACAGGAGCAGGCAGAGCATCTCGAATTGATTAAAATTGTACTCATCAACCACCCAAATTAGGCAATAATTTTGCAGCTAGCATAAGTCCCGTCTGATGTTAGCATCTAGTAGCCGGTCAGAGATCCTCTCGCCGGCTGGTAGGTGCACGGAGCGGTTGAATCCCCGCTGACGAGCAACCACCTGGTGGCTAGCAGCGGAGGATATACCGAGCTGGTAGTACGGCGGTTGAATCGCGGCGATGCAGCAGCACAGGCCACGCGTACGCGTCTGTGTCCACTCTCCAGCAGGTGGGCTCGCTTTTCGCTCGACGGTATGCCGTATGCCGGCAGTGAATCCGAGAGAAAGCACTTCACATTCTCTAAAGGGCGCGTTTGGTTAGAGCATGTCTAACACGTCCCTTACTTTTCTACCCCGTATATCGCGATTATTTCGCCTCGTATAAAAAAGTGCTGGTAGATACACCGTTCCGTCTAGCAGACCCTGTATTTCACCCCGTAAATTCGTAAATTTAAAACCCCGGGAAACTTTCATATTCATAGTTCGTCGATCATACATACGGATCAACGCTTCTACATCCAAAATGCGCGATCCTAAATGGATCGCGACTTCTACTCGGAGAGGTCGACTAGGTACGAGTCCGCCTCCGCCTCCGCCTCTCGCAACTGCGCCTCCTTCACGGCGGCGATGGCCGCCGCCACCTCGTCCTCCTTCGCCCTCTTCCTCTCGGCGTCGTCCTTGAGGTACTGTCGTAGCGCCTTCAACAAGTCGGGGGCCTCCTCCTCCTCGCCGGCGATCGGAGCTCCTCCAGCGCTGGTGCTCCAAGCCTCCTTCGCCCAGCGTCGGCGCTCCCACTGGGCGCGCCACTCGTCGAACTTGGGGCCGCTCATCGGCTTCATCGGCGGATCCTGGTTGTACCAGCGTCCGCCCGCCGTGAAGTCAACGAGCTTCGGCGGGACGTACGCGGCGCCGGCGTACCTGCAGGCCGCACGCCGGCTCCCGGCGGCGGATCTCTTGCATTGGCGCCGCCACGCATCCTCCACGTTGTCCGGCGAGCGGGATCGCTTCGATCCGCTCGCCGGCGAGGCGGTACTACGGCGGCGTGCGTCCATGCCGAATATGGGGTGAAATGTGGAGGTAGGTACTTAGGGATTGCTCGCCGGAGCAGGATGGAGGAGGCGGCGGCGCACGGCGGAGCTAGGGTTGCGAGTGAGGGGTTAACCCCTCACTCGCACCTGCGCCCAGTATAAGTAGGGGGCGACGGGGCCGATTTCCTGGGCCCCGTATTCCGCCGAAATGGGCCGGCCCGAATACGGGGCTTGCTAGACGCCCCAAATCGCGCATGCCCCGTATCCCGCCGGAATTTTACGGGGTGGGCGGGTTATACGGGGCCTGTTAGACATGCTCTTAGTTGAACCGGATTTTTCATCACTGCGTAGTGGAAATAAATCCTCATCTCGTTTTGAATTGGCCATGGTGCAGCTTTAGGTTGTTGTTTGGTGTCATGGGCCGATATTTTTGGTCCAACAGAAAGTAGTGCTCATTATGTTTGGTACATACGAGTCCAGTTATAGCCTCACCACTTATCCACATGGTGACCTTGCCTCTCACATTTTTTGGCACGTCAACGACCACAAAGGTAGACATCACCATGACACCGCCGTCATACCAGTCAAAACCATCACCACGTTGCCGACCACGAAGACGAAGAGCACCATGACACCGCCGGTCACGCCGGTCACAAGCATCACCACGTCGCCGACCACGAAGACAAACACCACCATGACACCACCGTTCACGCCCGTCACAAGCATAACCATGTCGCCGATGACGAAGTTGAATACCACCATGACACCGTCGCTCACGCCGGTCGCAAGCATCACCACGTCGTCGACCACGAAGATGAACATCACCATGCCGCCACCACCAAGGATTATCACCTCTCACTTCTCACATATCATCACCACGTCGTCGTCTATGAGATGGCAAGCGAGAAGTTGAGCAAAAGTACTCCAAACTATACTCACACATACGTACACATTACAATATACTAGTGAGTCATTTATTTATCCATCTATGTCCACCAAAACAAAAACCTTTCAACATGAAAGTCATGCGGAATGGTGAGGTGAACCCACCCCTCAAAGGAAATTCAAATGGTTGAGCGTGTGCGACAAATTTGGCAAAATCTGCTCAAAGCTTTATACACAAAATTGACGATTTACGATTGACGAAACTCGAAACCGATTGTGGAAATTGATTCCAATCATCGACACCCATCTTTTTCATGTACAACTTATTTCAATTCGGACTATGTTTGTGTTGATTTGAGGAGAGGGTGTGCGGAGTACTCTAAGGGAGAGTGAGCCTAATCACGAGAAGGTGCACATGTTGCATCGAAAGATTCCCTTTTGTATAGGCTGCGTACGAGAATTGCCTACACCGCTGGAAACTGTTGTTCCAGGCGTTCCTCCAGGGCCTAGCCTGACACTGCTTTGAGAACCGGTTCCTACAAGAATGCGACTCGGCCGATGCAACCAAACGGGTCGAAAATTGCTAGCCCGATACGAGCCAAGTGGCATGCAACCTACCAACTCGCCCTAAGGGTATCTCCACTAGAGCAACGCATATCACAGACACTGAAACTAATTACGTGTGTTCATTTTCGTCGTCCCACGGATACAAAAATGGTCTTTTTTTTACCGCGCGTCCGTTTGCGACTGGGGTGCCTCTAGCGGGCCGACGCATATTGTTTTTCAACACTTTTTTCATAGCTCAAATGCTAGAAATGTACATATGAAAATAAAGAAGCAAGAACAAGTCCCTAAACTAGTTGTTCCCCCTCGGGGCTGTTGATGGCCCAGCACCGTGATACGTCTCCAACGTATCTATAATTTCTGATGTTCCATGCTTGTTTTATGACAATACCTACATGTTTTGCTCGCACTTTATAATGTTTTTATGCGTTTTCTGGAACTAACCTATTAACAAGATGCCGAAGTGCCAGTTCCTGTTTTCTGCTGTTTTTGGTTCCAGAAAGGCTGTTCGGGCAATATTCTCGGAATTCGACAAAACGAAGACCAAACATCATAATTCACTGAGACGGACCAGGACACTGAAGGAGAGTCGGAGGGGAGGCCTGGGGCCCCCAGACCATAGGCCGGCGCGGCCTGGAGGGGGGGCGCGCCGCCCTATGGGGTGGGCCCCCCAGGCGCCTCCTTGCGCCGCCTCTTCATCTATAAGATCCCTCGCGACCTAAAAACGCGATACCAATAGACGAAACTCCAGAAAGACTCCAGGGGCGCCGCCGCCATCGCGAAACTCCAATTCGGGGGACAGAATCTCTGTTCCGGCATGCCGCCGGGACGGGGAAATGCCCCCGGAAGCCATCTCCATCGACGCCACCGCCTCCATCATGCTCCGTGAGTAGTTCCCCCATGGACTACGGGTTCTAGCTGTAGCTAGTTGGTACTCTCTCCCCCATGTACTTCAATACAATGATCTTATGAGCTGCCTTACATGATTGAGATCCATCTGATGTAATCGATGTTGTGTTTGTTGGGATCCGATGGATTGTTACTATAAAGTTTATGAAGTTATTGTTGCTGCAATCTTGTTGTGTTTAATGCTTGTCACTAGGGCCCGAGTGGCATGATCTTAGATTTAAGCTCTATACTTATTGCTTAGATTGTATCTACAAGTTGTTTGCACATGTCTATGTCCGGAACCCGATGCCCCAGAGTGACAGCAACTGGGATAACTGGAGGGGAAGGCTTAGATATGAGGATCACATGTTTTCACGGAGTGTTAATGCTTTGCTCCGGTGCTCTATTAAAAGGAGTGATACGTCCATTTTGCATCACTATTTTATATCATAATTTACTGTTATTCATTGATATATTTCATATTTAGAGATGGTACTTATGTTATTTCATCTATTTTGCATGATTCATGATTATTGGAGGATCGCGCACCGCAGTCAGGATTCTGCTGGAAAAAGCGCCGTCAGAATACAATATTTCGGAAGATCAACAATTGACGGAAATTATATGAAAAACCCTATTTTTCCAGAAGACGAAGGGAGCCAGAAGGGGGAGCTGAGGAGGGCCGCCGTGGGCCCACCTCATAGGCCGGCGCGGGCCAGGCCTTGGCCGCGCCGCCCTGTGAGGAGGGGGCTGATGCGTGCAGTTGACACGTCCGTTGGGAACCCCAAGAGGAAGGTGTGATGCGCACAACGGCAAGTTTCCCTCAGTAAGAAACCAAGGTTTAATCAAACCAGTAGGAGTCAAGAAGCACGTTGAAGGTTGATGGCGGCGGGATGTAGTGCGGCGCAACACCAGAGATTTCGGCGCCAACGTGGAACCTGCACAACACAACCAAAGTACTTTGCCCCAACGAAACAGTGAGGTTGTCAATCTCACCGGCTTGCTGTAACAAAGGATTAACCGTATTGTGTGGAAGATGATTGTTTGCAGAAAACAGTAGAACAAGTATTGTAGTAGATTGTATTTCAGTATAGAGAATTGGACCGGGGTCCACAGTTCACTAGAGGTGTCTCTCCCATAAGATAAACAGCATGTTGGGTGAACAAATTACAGTTGGGCAATTGACAAATAAAGAGGGCATGACCATGCACATACATATTATGATGAGTATAGTGAGATTTAATTGGGCATTACGACAAAGTACATAGACCGCCATCCAACTGCATCTATGCCTAAAAAGTCCACCTTCAGGTTATCATCCGAACCCCCTCCAGTATTAAGTTGCTAACAACAGACAATTGCATTAAGTATTGCGCGTAATGTAACTAGTAACTACATCCTTGAACATAGCACTAATGTTTTATCCCTAGTGGCAACGGCACATCCACAACCTTAGAACTTTCTGTCACTGTCCCAGATATCAATGGAGGCATGAACCCACTATCGAGCATAAATACTCCCTCTTGGAGTTACAAGCATCTACTTGGCCAGAGCATCTACTAGTAACGGAGAGCATGCAAGATCATAAACAACACATAGACATAACTTTGATAATCAACATAACAAGTATTCTCTATTCATCGGATCCCAACAAACGCAACATATAGAATTACAGATAGATGATCTTGATCATGTTAGGCAGCTCACAAGATCCGACAATGATAGCACAATGGGGAGAAGACGACCATCTAGCTACTGCTATGGACCCATAGTCCAGGGGTAGACTACTCACTCATCACTCCGGAGGCGACCATGGCGGCGTAGAGTCCTCCGGGAGATGAATCCTCTCTCCGGCAGGGTGCCGGAGGCGATCTCCTGGATCCCCGAGATGGGATCGGCGGCGGCGGCGTCTCGGTAAGGTTTTCCGTATCGTGGCTCTCGTGCGGGGTTTCGCGACGGAGGCTTTAAGTAGGCGGAAGGGCAAGTCGGGGAGGCGGCACGAGGGCCCCACACCACGGGGCCGCGCGGCCAAGGGGGCGCGCCGCCTAGGGTGTGGCCCCTCGTGGCCCCTCTTCGTCTCCTCTTCGGACTTCTGGAAGCTTCGTGGCAAAATAGGACCCTGGGCGTTGATTTCGTCCAATTCCGAGAATATTTCGTTACTAGGATTTCTGAAACCAAAAACAGCAGAAAACAGCAACTGACACTTCGGCATCTTGTTAATAGGTTAGTTCCAGAAAATGCACGAATATGACATAAAGTGTGCATAAAACATGTAGATAATATCAATAATGTGGCATGGAACATAAGAAATTATCGATACGTCGGAGACGTATCAGCATCCCCAAGCTTAGTTCTGCTCGTCCCGAGCGAGTAAAGCGATAACACGGATAATTTGCAGGTGACATGCCATCATAACCTTGATCATACTATTTGTAAAGCATATGTAGTGAATGCAGCAATCAAAACAATGTATATGACATGAGTAAACAAGTGAATCATAAAGCAAAGACTTTTCATGAATAGCACTTCAAGACAAGCATCAATAAGTCTTGCATAAGAGTTAAATCATAAAGCAATAATTCAAAGTAAAGGTGTTGAAGCAACACAAAGGAAGATTAAGTTTCAGCGGTTGCTTTCAACTTGTAACATGTATATCTCATGGATATTGTCAACATAGAGTAATATAATAAGTGCAATATGCAAATATGTAGGAATCAATGCACAGTTCACACAAGTGTTTGCTTCTTGAGGTGGAGAGAAATAGGTGAACTGACTCAACATTGAAAGTAAAAGAATGGTCCTCCATAGAGGAAAAGCATCGATTGCTATATTTGTGCTAGAGCTTTTATTTTGAAAACATGAAACAATTTTGTCAACGGTAGTAATAAAGCATATGAGTTATGTAAATTATATCTTACAAGTTGCAAGCCTCATGCATAGTGTACTAATAGTGCCCGCACCTTGTCCTAATTATCTTGGACTACCGGATCATCGCAATGCACATGTTTTAACCAAGTGTCACAAAGGGGTACCTCTATGCCGCCTGTACAAAGGTCTAAGGAGAAAGCTCGCATTGGATTTCTCGCTATTGATTATTCTCAACTTAGACATCCATACCGGGACAACATAGACAACAGATAATGGACTCCTCTTTTATGCATAAGCATGTAACAACAATTAATAATTTTCTCATATGAGATTGAGGATATATGTCCAAAACTGAAACTTCCACCATGGATCATGGCTTTAGTTAGCGGCCCAATGTTCTTCTCTAACAATATGCATGCTTAACCATAAGGTGGTAGATCTCTCTTACTTCAGACAAGACGAACATGCATAGCAACTCACATGAAATTCAATAAAGAGTAGTTGATGGCGTCCCCAGAAACATGGTTATCGCACAACAAGCAACTTAATAAGAGATAAAGTGCATAATTACATATTCAATACCACAATAGTTTTTAAGCTATTTGTCCCATGAGCTATATATTGCAAAAGGTGAAGAATGGAATTTTAAAGGTAGCACTCAAGCAATTTACTTTGGAATGGCGGAGAAATACCATGTAGTAGGTAGGTATGGTGGACACAAATGGCATAGTGGTTGGCTCAAGTATTTTGGATGCATGAGAAGTATTCCCTCTCGATACAAGGTTTAGGCTAGCAAGGTTATTTGAAACAAACACAAGGATGAACCGGTGCAGAAAAACTCACATAAAAGACATATTGTAAACATTATAAGACTCTACACCGTCTTCCTTGTTGTTCAAACTCAATACTAGAAATTATCTAGACCTTAGAGAAACCAAATATGCAAACCAAATTTTAGCATGCTCTATGTATTTCTTCATTAATGGGTGCAAAGCATATGATGCAAGAGCTTAAACATGAGCACAACAATTGCCAAGTATCACATTACCCAAGACATTAATAGCAATTACTACATGTATCATTTTCCAATTCCAACCATATAACAATTTAACGAAGAAGAAACTTCGCCATGAATACTATGAGTAGAAACTAAGGACATACTTGTCCATATGCTACAGCGGAGCGTGTCTCTCTCCCATAAAGTGAATGCTAGGATCCATTTTATTCAAACAAAACAAAAAAAAACAAAAACAAAAACAAACCGACGCTCCAAGCAAAGCACATGAGATGTGATGGAATAAAAATATAGTTTCAGGGGAGGAACCTGATAATGTTGTCGATGAAGAAGGGGATGCCTTGGGCATCCCCAAGCTTAGACGCTTGAGTCTTCTTAGAATATGCAGGGGTGAACCACCGGGGCATCCCCAAGCTTAGAGCTTTCACTCTCCTTGATCATGTTGCATCATACTCCTCTCTTGATCCTTGAAAACTTCCTCCACACCAAACTTAGAACAACTCATTAGAGGGTTAGCGACAATAAAAATTAACATGTTCAGAGGTGACACAATCATTCTTAACACTTCTGGACATTGCATAAAGCTACTGGATATTAATGGATCAAAGAAATTCATCCAACATAGCAAAAGAGGCAATGCAAAATAAAAGGCAGAATCTGTCAAAACAGAACAGTTCGTATTGACGAATTTTATCGGGGCACCAGACTTGCTCAAATGAAAATGCTCAAATAGAATGAAAGTTGCGTACATATCTGAGGATCACTCACGTAAATTGGCATAATTTTCTGAGTTACCTACAGTGAATTTAGCCCAGATTCATGACAGCAAAGAAATCTGAAACTGCGCAGTAATCCAAATCTAGTATGAACTTTTCTATCAACGACTTTACTTGGCACAACAAAACACGAAACTAAGATAAGGAGAGGTTGCTACAGTAGTAAACAACTTCCAAGGCACAAAATAAAAAACAAAGTACTGTAGGTAAAAACATGGGTTGTCTCCCATAAGCGCTTTTCTTTAACGCCTTTCAGCTAGGCGCAGAAAGTGTGTATCAAGTATTATCAAGAGACGAAGTGTCAACATCATAATTTGTTCTCATAATAGAATCAAAAGGTACCTTCATTCTCTTTCTAGGGAAGTGTTCCATATCTTTCTTGAGAGGAAATTGATATTTAATATTACCTTCCTTCATATCAATAGTAGCACCAACAGTTCGAAGAAAAGGTCTTCCCAATATGATGGGACAAGATGCATTGCATTCAATATCCAAGACAACAAAATCAACGGGGACAAGGTTATTGTTAACGGTAATGCGAACATTATCAACTTTCCCCAAAGGTTTCTTTGTAGAATGATCAGCAAGATTAACATCCAAATAACAATTTTTCAGCGGTGGCAAGTCAAGCATATTATAAATTTTCTTAGGCATAACAGAAATACTTGCACCAAGATCACATAAAGCATTACAATCAAAATCTTTAACCTTCATCTTAATGATGGGCTCCCAACCATCCTCTAGCTTTCTAGGAATAGAGGCTTCGCGCTCTAGTTTCTCTTCTCTAGCTTTTGTGAGAGCATTTGTAATATGTTGTGTGAAAGCCAAATTTATAGCACTAGCATTAGGACTTTTAGCAAGTTTTTCCAAGAACTTTATAACTTCAGAGATGTGGCAATCATCAAAATTCAAACCATTATAATCTAAAGCAATGGGATCATCATCCCCAATGTTGGAAAAAATTTCAGCAGTTTTATCACAGGCAGTTTTTGATTTTAGCGATTTCAGCGAGTTTCTCGCGCTTTGCATTAGAAGTGGAAACATTGCTAACACCAATTCTTTTATTATTATTAGTAGGAGGTGCAGCAACATGTGTAGCATTAGCATTACTAGTGGTGGTAATAGTCCAAACTTTAGCTACATTCTTCTCTTTAGCTAGTTTTTCATTTTCTTCTCTATCCCACCTAGCACGCAATTCAGCCATTAATCTTATATTCTCATTAATTCTAACTTGGATGGCATTTGCTATAGTAACAATTTTATTATGATGATTTTCATTAGGCATAACTTTCAATTTCAAAAGATCAACATCAGCAGCAAGACTATCGACTTTAGAAGCAAGTATATCAATTTTCCCAAGCTTTTCTTCAACAGATTTGTTAAAAGCAGTTTGTGTACTAATAAATTCTTTAAGCATGGCTTCAAGTCCAGGGGGTGAACTCCTATTATTGTTGTAAGAATTCCCATAAGAATTACCATAGCCGTTGCCATTATTATAAGGATATGGCCTATAGTTATTACTAGAATTGTTCCGGTAAGCATTGTTGTTGAAATTATTATTTTTAATGAAGTTTACATCAACATGTTCTTCTTGTGCAACCAATGAAGCTAACGGAACATTATTAGGATCAATATTAGTCCTATCATTCACAAGCATAGACATAATAGCATCAATCTTATCACTCAAGGAAGAGGTTTCTTCGACAGAATTTACCTTCTTACCTTGTGGAGCTCTTTCCGTGTGCCATTCAGAGTAGTTGATCATCATATTATCAAGAAGCTTTATTGCTTCACCAAGAGTGATGGACATAAAGGTACCTCCAGCAGCTGAATCCAATAAATTCCGCGAAGAAAAATTTAGTCCTGCGTAGAAGGTTTGGATGATCATCCAAGTAGTCAGTCCATGGGTTGGGCAATTTTTAACCAAAGATTTCATTCTTTCCCATGCTTGTGCAACATGCTCAGTATCCAATTGTTTAAAATTCATTATGCTACTCCTCAAAGATATAATTTTAGCAGGGGGATAATATCTACCAATAAAAGCATCCTTGCATTTAGTCTAGGAATCAATACTATTCTTAGGCAGAGATAGCAACCAATCTTTAGCTCTTCCTCTTAATGAGAAAGGGAACAATTTTAATTTTATATTGTCACCATCTACATCTTTATATTTTTGCATTTCACACAATTCAACAAAATTATTAAGATGGGCAGCAGCATCATCAGAACTAACACCAGAAAATTGCTCTCGCATAACAAGATTCAGTAAAGCAGGTTTAATTTCAAAGAATTCTGCTGTAGTTCCGGCTGCACATTCGGTTAATATGGTTAATTCGGTTCGATTTATTCGGTTATACGGTAAATACGGTTTCAATACTTCGGTTAATACGGTTACGTATAAAAATACGATTCGGTTTCGGTAATAACCATTAAACTTCGGTTCGGTTTCGGTAATAACCAAACTAACTAAAGTTGACGCGAATTTTGGATTGAGAAGTAACTTTTATGGCCGTATATTTCATTTTCTGTATTTTGTATGATCATACTAAAGATTTTGCAAGAGAGTGAAATAAAAAAGAAAGAAAATTTGAACAAACTAAAATATGGATGTATTTTGTATGGCCGTACGAAAGGTTTGCCAAAGAGAGAAAGAAAAAATAAATAAAACTAGACCATCTAACATATGCGACCATGTGAAGTATCGAACTAGCAACCTGTGGTTACCACTTACCAGGCGGACAAACAAAAGGACCAGACCACCAAACCACCTTACGTGTAGAATTTTCAGTTTAGGTGCTATATTAAGGCTACGTTTGAAGTTGGGTCGGCCGAGATTTTATGTTGCTCTGTACGTTCGGTTTCTTTCGGTTTAACCGCGGTTTTTCGGTTAAAAACCGAATTAACTGAAGTTCTTTCGGTTTGATGTTTTACTAACTGAAACCTAACCATAAAACCATAAAAACTGAAATTTGATTTCGGTTAGGTTTTTTTCGGTTTGGTTTTCGGTTTCAGTTCGGTTATGCACAGCCGGAGCTGTAGTAGCAGGTGGAGCAATAGGTGTGCATAAGAAATCATTATTATTTGTGGTTGTGAAGTCACACAACTTAGTATTTTCAGGAGTACCCATTTTAGCAACAGTAAATAAAGCAAACTAGATAAAGTAAATGCAAGTAACTAATTTTTTTTGTGTTTTTGATATAGAGTGCAAGACAGTAAATAAAGTAAAGCTAGCAACTAATTTTTTGTGTTTTGATTTAGTGCAGCAAACAAAGTAGTAAATAAAACTAAGCAAGACAAAAACAAAGTAAAGAGATTGAGAAGTGGAGACTCCCCTTGCAGCGTGTCTTGATCTCCCCGGCAACGGCGCCAGAAATTTGCTTGATGCGTGCAGTTGACACGTCCGTTGGGAACCCCAAGAGGAAGGTGTGATGCGCACAGCGGCAAGTTTCCCTCAGTAAGAAACCAAGGTTTAATCGAACCAGTAGGAGTCAAGAAGCACGTTGAAGGTTGATGGCTGCGGGATGTAGTGCGGCGCAACACCAGAGATTCCGGCGCCAACGTGGAACCTGCACAACACAACCAAAGTACTTTGCCCCAACGAAACAGTGAGGTTGTCAATCTCACCGGCTTGCTGTAACAAAGGATTAACCGTATTGTGTGGAAGATGATTGTTTGCAGAAAACAGTAGAACAAGTATTGCGATGGGATTGTATTTCAGTATAGAGAATTGGACCGGGGTCCACAGTTCACTAGAGGTGTCTCTCCCATAAGATAAACAGCATGTTGGGTGAACAAATTACAGTTGGGCAATTGACAAATAAAGAGGGCATGACCATGCACATACATATTATGATGAGTATAGTGAGATTTAATTGGGCATTACGACAAAGTACATAGACCGCCATCCAACTGCATCTATGCCTAAAAAGTCCACCTTCAGGTTATCATCCGAACCCCCTCCAGTATTAAGTTGCTAACAACAGACAATTGCATTAAGTATTGCACGTAATGTAACTAGTAACTACATCCTTGAACATAGCACTAATGTTTTATCCCTAGTGGCAACAGCACATCCACAACCTTAGAACCTACTGTCACGGACACAGAGAACAAGGGAGGCATGAACCCACTATCGAGCCTAAATACTCCCTCTTGGAGTTACAAGCATCTACTTGGCGTAGCATCTACTAGTAACGGAGAGCATGCAAGATCATAAACAACACATAGACATAACTTTGATAATCAACATAACAAGTATTCTCTATTCATCGGATCCCAACAAACGCAACATATAGAATTACAGATAGATGATCTTGATCATGTTAGGCAGCTCACAAGATCCGACAATGATAGCACAATGGGGAGAAGACAACCATCTAGCTACTGCTATGGACCCATAGTCCAGGGGTAGACTACTCACTCATCACTCCGGAGGCGACCATGGCGGCGTAGAGTCCTCCGGGAGATGAATCCCCTCTCCGGCAGGGTGCCGGAGGCGATCTCCTGGATCCCCCGAGATGGGATCGGCGGCGGCGGCGTCTCAGTAAGGTTTTCCGTATCGTGGCTCTCGGTACTGGGGGTTTCGCGACGGAGGCTTTAAGTAGGCGGAAGGGCAAGTCAGGAGACGGCACGAAGGCCCCACACCACAGGGCCGCGCGGCCAAGGGGGGGCCGCGCCGCCCTAGGGTGTGCCCCCCTCGTGGCCCCTCTTCGTCTCCTCTTCGGACTTCTGGAAGCTTCGTGGCAAAATAGGACCCTGGGCGTTGATTTCGTCTAATTCCGAGAATATTTCGTTACTAGGATTTCTGAAACCAAAAACAGCAGAAAACAAAGAATCGGCACTTCGGCATCTTGTTAATAGGTTAGTTCCAGAAAATGCACGAATATGACATAAAGTGTGCATAAAACATGTAGATAATATCAATAATGTGGCATGGAACATAAGAAATTATCGATACATCGGAGACGTATCAGGGGCCCACAGCCCCCTCTGGCCTCCTCTCCTTCGCGTACATCTTCGTCCCGAAAACCTAAGCTCCAGAGGATAGTCGCGAAGAGTCACAGCCGCCTCTGCGGGGCGGAAAACACCAGAGAGAAAAGAGCTCTCCGGCAGGCTGAAATCCACCGGGGGAAATTCCCTCCCGGAGGGGGAAATCGACGCCATCGTCATCGAGCTGGACATCATCTCCATCATCATCACCATCATCTCCATCATCATCACCGCCATCTCCACCGCTGCACCTCATCACCGCTGTAACAATTTGGGTTGGATCTTGATTGTTTGGTAGGGGAAACTCTCCCGGTGTTGATTTCTACTTTTTTTAGAGAAACTGTGAAGCATAGCCTCACAGCAATTTATTTAAAACCAAAGAAGACAAAATATCCACCATATACATATGTACAAAACAGAAAAGAAAAGAAAGGAAGCTATGAGACTAAGGCAGAGAATCAATCCAAGTCTGCAGCTGGGAAACATGTTTTTGTTTAACCCTATGCTTATGTAGATAAACTTCATGAACAAAATCTCTTCTCCAGGCTCTAAAAGATGGCCGTGTGTGCTGAAAGATCAATCCATTCCTTTGCTTCCAAATGTGCCAAAGTGCTAAAATAACAACCTCAGTGAAAAAAGGTTTCCCAAACTCCTTTCTTGCATGTATGAATTTCTCTTCAATTGTATCCCCAACTGACCAATCAATCTGCAGATAATTCCAAATCCTGATACTAAAAACACACTCAAAGAACAAATGTATTTTGTCTTCATAAGTATGTGAAGAACAAAGAATACAATGATACTCATCAGTAACATTCCAATGCCGCCTCTTAATCATGTCCTTTGTATTGAGCCTGTCACTGATCAACAACCAGGCAAAAACTTTTATTTTCAACAAACACTTACTGTTCCATATCCAACCATAAACCTTACTGCAAGTAAAACCCCTGAAACTATGCCGATAAAAACGTTGAGCTGATTTCTACTTGTTATTGATGCTATTGAGTGAAACCATCGAACCAAGGTTTATGTTCAGATTGTTATTCATCATCATATCACCTCTGATCATGTTCCATATGATGTCTCGTGAGTAGTTCGTTTAGTTCTTGAGGACATGGGTGAAGTCTAAATGTTAGTAGTGAATTATGTTGGTTAGTATTCAATGTTATGATATTTAAGTTGTGGTGTTATTCTTCTAGTGGTGTCATGTGAACGTCGACTACATGATACTTCACCATTTATGGGCCTAGGGGAGTGCATCTTGTATTCGGTTGCTAATTGCGGGGTTGCCGGAGTAACAGAAACCTAAACCCCCGTTGGTATATCGATGCAGGAGGGATAGCAGGATCTCAGAGTTTAAGGCTGTGGTTAGATTTATCTTAATTACTTTCTTGTATTTGCGGATGCTTGCAAGGGGTATAATCACAAGTATGCATTAGTCCTAGGAAGGGCGGTGCATTAGCATAGGTTCACCCACACAACACTTATCAAAACAATTAAGATTAATCAGCTATATGAAGCGAAAGCACTAGACTAAATTCCCGTGTGTCCTCAAGAACGTTTGGTCATTATAAGTAAACAAACCGGCTTGTCCTTTGTGCTAAAAAGGATTGGGCCACTCGCTGCAATTATTTCTCTCGCACTTTACTTACTTGTACTTTATTCATCTGCTATACTAAAACCCCCTGAATACTTGTCTGTGAGCATTTACAGTGAATCCTTCATCGAAACTGCTTGTCAACACCTTCTGCTCCTCGTTGGGTTCGACACTCTTATTTATCGAAAGTACTACGATACACCCCCTATACTTGTGGGTCACCTAGACTATTTTCTGGCGCCGTTGCCGGGGAGTGAAGCGCTATTGGTAAGTGGAATTGGTAAGGGAAACCTTTACTATACGTGCTGATTTTTATTTCTGCCTGCTGCTATAATTCATTATGGAGGGATCTTCTCTTGAATTCCTCTTTGGAAAATCTACTACTACTGCAAAGGTAGTGGATGAGGCGCTAGGTGAGAACGAGGTTCCATACAAAATACCTATGAAACTTATTGAACGTGTTGTGGATAACCGCTATGAAGGGGATGGAACTGTCCATCCTGGTGATCATTTACTGTTTTTACATGAATTATGCGGGTTATTCAAATGTGCAGGTATTGCTATGGATGAAGTTAGGAAGAAACTATTCTCTATATCGCTGTCTGGTAAAGCGGCGCACTGGTATAAATTGCTGAAGAATAGGGATTCTCTTAATCGGGAGGACATTGTGCCTTTATTTTATTCCAAATTCTATCCTCCAAGTGAAATTCACAAAGATCGGAACCGCATATATAATTTCTGGCCTTATGATGGAGAGAGTATTGCCCAAGCTTGGGGGGGGATTGAAGTCTTTAATGCTCAAATGCCCCATTCATGAGCTTCCTGGTAATATTATTATTGATAATTTCTATGCAAGATTGTCTTTTCAAGATAAGACTTTGCTGGATACTTCTTGTTCTGGATCATTTACACGCAACAAAGAAGAGTTTAAAAGAGACCTTCTTGATCGGATCCAGGAGAATACTGAAGGATGGGAGAACGACAAAGATAGAGAGTCAGGTATAAACTATGATTATAAATGCATTGAAGTCTTTATGGATACTGATAAATTTCGTAATATGAGTGCTACTTATGGTCTTGATTCTCAAGTCGTTGCAAACTTTTATAAAGCTTTTGCTTCTCACTTTGAATTGCCTAGGAAGAATTTTGATAAGTATCATGAACCATATAAAGATAAAATTGATTCATCTATAAATAAATGTGCTATAATTGAAACGGTTGATCATATTCTTCCTGAAGCTTATATTGAAAAAACTCCTTTCCCTGCTAAAATGAAGGAGTATTCTGTTATATCTAGTGCAGTTAATAAAAGTGCAAAGAAACCTATAGAACCGGAAGAACAAATAAAGGTTGAACCTGCTGTTGCAATAATTAAAGATCTTGTGACTGAAAATGTAGAAGATGGTCATATTATTTTCTGTGAAGATGCTTCTAATATTGTTTCGCATCCTAATAAGTCTAGGAAAGCCAGTGTTCCTATGCTCTCTGTTAGAATTGGTGATCATTGTTATTATGGTTTATGTGATATTGGTGCAAATATTAGTGCCATTCCTTATGAGCTTTATACGGAGATCATGCATGAAATTGGTTCTTGTGAACTTGAAGATATTGATGTGGTTATTCGGCTGGCTAATAGAGAAACTATCTCTCCTATTGGTATTGTTCGAGATGTGGAAGTTCTATGTGGTAAGATTAAATATCCTGCTGACTTTTTGGTACTTGGTTCTGCTGCTGTTATCACCAGATTTTGGTCAAATCAGGAGGTGGGCCGTAAGAGAGATGGGTTTAGAAGATTACACGTGGGAGATCTTTGAAGCGGCCTCGCACGAAGAGTTTGGGCTAGATTGCCCGTGTATCTTTAATTATAGTAGATTGCATCTTAGATTAGAAGATAGAATTTTACCCGTGCACGGTTAGGTGCACGCCTAAATTAGAAAGTCCCCTGGACTATAAATATGTATCTAGGGTTTATGGAACAAACAACAACTCACGTTCAACCCAAAACAAACCAATCTCGGCGCATCGCCAACTCCTTCATCTCGAGGGTTTCAATCAGGTAAGCGACATGCTGCCTAGATCGTATCTTGCGATCTAGGCAGCACAAGCTCCACGTTGTTCACGCGTTGCTCGTACTGAAGCGTCTTTGATGGCGAGCAACGTAGTTATCATAGATGTGTTAGGGTTAGCATAGTTCTTCGTATAACATGCTTACGTAGTGCAACCCTTGCATGTCTAGCCGCCCTCACGCCTATCTCAGGTGTGGGGGCGGCACCCTGCTTGTTCATCATCTAGTAGATCTGATCCGTTACGATTGCTCCTTGTTCTGCAAGGATTAGTTTAATATCTGCAATAGTTAGGCCTTACAAAGGGGTGGAGGATCCAGCGGCACGTAGGGTGGCGTTCGCAAGTCCTAAACAGGATGTTCCGAGGATCAACGTCATGTTGGTTTTTAGGCCTTGTTTAGGATCGGCTTATGAGCACCGTGCGTGGCCGCGAGGCCCAACCTGGAGTAGGATGATCCGATTATGCGGTGAAAACCCTAAATCGTCGTAGATCTCATTAGCTATATCTTGATCAAGCAGGATCACCAAGTATTCGTGCACCCCGTACGAATCATGGGTGAATCGGCTCTTTGAGCCGATTCACAGGATAACCTGAGAGCCGATCGAGGCTCGTATTTAATGTTTACGTGTATGCCATGCAGGAACTAAGCGAGGCATCCCCATCACCTTCCTGACCAGGTATAGGTCAGGTGGCACGCCCTTGCACTTCGCATCGCCGCGTGTGACCAGAAGAGCATTGCGGGCCGTCGCTCGGAGGGGTCTCAGCCAGCCGCAGCTCTAGGCTCTTCCCGGCTCTCTCGTGTGTTGATAGGCCGCTGCCCGCCGGTGGGTTTTGGCAGCAACACATTACGGCACGCCGGTGGGACCATCGTCTACATCAACCACATCGCCATCTACATCTGAGATGGCGGCGGGCGACTGCACGCCGAGTCACCTACGAGGAGCTGCCTGACGAGCTCAAGAAGAAATATGACGAGATCAAGGTCACCCTCGAAGCCGACCTCATCGGCTCTTTTCAGAGAACCCGTTCCCATGGCATCAGATGGAAGGGATTCTCACCGCAAGGTGCACTCGATGGCATAGATCTCTCTGCCCCGTCGGAGGAACGCACCATGGGCCTACGGCCGGAGATCAACTACTTGGTGGCTCACTCACTACACCGCCACTCTGAAAACTTGGTCAACGTGTTGGAGCGTCTCGCTCTGCGCGTGATCCAGGAGATCATGAGCCACCAGTACTCGCCGTCAGGACCAGCTCTCGGGACGCATCAAGGAGAGTTGCCGCTCCAGTCCCGTCCACCGCTGCCATATGCGTTGGCAGCACCACCTGAAGTGCCGGCTACACCGGCATTCATCGTCTACAAGATTGGTGGTCACCCTAGTGACTACCAGTTCTTGACTGAGGCACCTAAGGAGATCCCTCAAGGATACGCGTGCACGTATGTGCCAGATTGTGGCAACTGGGCACTCTCAAACCAGGCCACAACATCAGGGACTCCGGCGAAAACAGGAGAAACGTCGGCAACGAGCTTGAAAGCGAGACGTGGCTAACTAAGTACGCCACCCCGACGAAACTCCCGAGCCCGGCTCCTGCGAGTTGGCTCGAGTGGAAAAGCAAGCATGGCTGGCTAAGTACGCCACCCCGGCGAATCTTGAGTGCAACTTCGCAGCCAGCCTGACGGATCAGATCAGTACCATACTGAGAGACCAGTTCGGCATGGTGCCGAAAAGAAGGGCAATCGGCTATTCCAAGCCGTACACTGACGAGTATGAGATGATCCCGCTGCCACCTAAATATCGGCTCCCTGACTTCTCCAAATTCAGTGGATCAGATGGCTCCAGCTCCATCGAGCACATCGGCCGATATTTGGCGCAACTAGGACCGGCTTCAGTGTCGGATCAGCTACGCGTGAGGCTCTTTTCACAGTCCCTCACAGGATCGGCTTTTGGATGGTACACCTCTCTGCCAGCGAACTCCATCCAGTCTTGGAAGCAATTGGAAGAACAATTCCATACGCAATACCATTCAGAAGCTTCCGAGTCTAGCATTGCCGATCTAGCACAACTACGTCAGAAGCGCGGAGAAACGGTGACAGAATACATCCAGCGCTTCAGGAATCTTAGGAACCGATGTTATTCGGTTCGTATAACTGAAAAGGAAGCAGTCGAGTTGGCAGTAGCAGGCCTTGCAGCACATCTCAAGGACATGGCCTCCCAAGCAGATTATCCCTCGCTGGCGCACATGGTTCAGAAATTATCAGCATATGAACAGCGCCACCCAGACCTGTACCAAGACAAGTTCAAGCGTGCAGTAGTCATGGTCGATACAGAGGAAGATGAGGTACTGCGGAGACCAAGAAGTAGCAAAGGGTGAGTGGACTCGGGGAGGAACCCCGTATCCCTGCAAATGGGTAAAGCCACCGGGGCCGCCCGGGGATTTGATTTTGACGTGACCAAGACTGAACAAATCTTCGACCTCCTGCTCAAGGAGAAACAGTTGACGATTCCTGAAGGTCTCAAGTTCCCCACGGCGCAAGAGCTGAACGGAAAGCCGTACTGCAAATTCCACAACTCGCTCTCCCATGCCACCAACGACTGCAGGGTGTGGCGTCAGCACATCCAAGCGGCGATAGAGAAGGGGCGTCTAATTTTCAACCAGTACGCCATGAAGGTCGACACCCAACCCTTCCCCGCCGTTAACATGGTGGAAGTAACCTACCCTGAGGGTTGCCAGCCAGGTCACACGTTCAGCATCAACATGGTAGGACCTGGGAACCACTCTGGCAAAGATGGAGATGAGGGCAGCTGCTCTCATAGCAAGGACACAGAGGGGGCCGCTCCACGCGATCGGCTCCATCACGATGGCAAGCGCTACGTCACAGAGGGGGAAGTGAAGAATATAAGATATCAACGACCTCTCTCTGATCACCTCCTCAACAAATATGTGAGTCAGTATGACCAACGCCGACGGTCCAACTATGATGATGAAGGAGATCGTCTGGCTAGAGAAGCCAGAAGACATCGTCGGCAGGATCGCGATGAGGAGGAGCACGAGCGCCGTGCCACGGACACATCAAGGGAGCAAGATGACAACGCCAGACACTGGGACTGCCCTTTCTTCGGACAACTGCTGGGATTCGGGAATGAGCCGATTGCCCACAATCGGCAATTGCCCGTAATGCAACCAGAAGAAGAAGGAGGCAGCCAACGTGTACGTGTTCAAGCGCTTAGGGCCTCTCCCGCCACAGAGCAAACGTGCTGAGTCACCTCGTTGGGCAGATCTTGAGGATTCCGAAGACGAGGGACTAGAAGAAGAAGAAGACAGGTACCACCGTCCAAGGTGGTGCCCTGACGGACTCAGCTGTTCACAAAAGCGCAGGGTTCAGCGATTGCGCGGCCTGGAGGAAGCCGAAAGGTTATACTTGCATACGTTAAGGAAGGCACGACCTGATCTGGCTGCGAAAGTTCAGCGAACCCTGGACGAAGAGGGTCGTCCACGGAAAATGGAGTGGCGCCCCAAGCAAAGGAAAGCCGATGATGAAACATCGGCTGGCACAAACATGGTGCTCGTCCTTCCGACGGAGCTTAGTGCTCCACGATTCTACGATGCACTCAAGGTGGACGACAGCAGGCGCATCAAGTCAGAGGTTGGGCTGGTTTTATCCACCAGCCTGACCGAGTAGCAAGATTAAACCGATGAGCAAACGGGGCGAGGCTGATCTTTGTGATCGGCCCCAAAAATTATGAAGGAGCATTATAAAACCTTCAGTCAGTGCTTCAATGGATATGGAGGCCGATTCCAGCAATCGGCCAAAATTATCTTCACCACGTATTGCTGCTTGTGTTTAACATCAATCTATGGGGCAGCAGCCACGTCGGCGGATGAAAGTCAGCACGAATCCTCGCGAAGCCGACGTACAAGTGCAGTGCCCTGGCTAACCATAAAAGCCGATATCTGCAGTCATCTGGCAGATTCGGCTCGGGGGGCATATAGTCAGATGAACATGTACATGTGCAGATAAACATTAAGGGCCGATTAGGGAAAATCGGCCAGTAAAAAAAAATATACACTCGCAGTGGGTATACGGCCGATGCATGGCCATCGACTCAAGAGGTACAGCTGTTATGAGCAGACGTCTGGTGGAACAGTTGTTGAGTTACAAGAAGATTTCTTACTGGATAAATTCCTTCTCAAGACTCCCAACTCCTTCTGCAAGTCTCCAAGTTCGGCAGTACCAGTCAAGCATGGACCAAGGAGGCGGCTATGATGTTTTGCCTAGCGTGGACCAAGTTCGCCAGAGATGATGAGCCGATCTGATCAGCAAGGTGCGAGTAAGGAGTTGAGAAGCCATTGTGTTTGAGGCTTCTTAGTTCGAGGAACAGATTTGCTGATCTGTCCAAGGCTTTTCAGTGCGACTGTTTTCCCGAAAATCAAAGGCTCGGGGGGCAGCTCGCCCTGAAATATCTTTGCCCTAGAGAGCCGATTTTGTTGGAATCGGCTGTTTCTGCATTACAACTTGGAAACCAATGGCGACGCATTTGGTTCGCTTTGGATGAGGCTCGGAGGGCGACTCGCCCGAGAAGTTCTTGACTTTGGGAGCCAATTTTTGTGGAATCAGCTGGCTCTACGTTGCACCGTTCTGAAGAATGATGCTTGGTTACAGAGTTATCAGTTTCAGCATCCAAGCTGATTCAGCAACAGTTCCGGGGCTCTCTTGGGAACGTCCGCTCAAAATCAAAGGAAGCCGGTCTGCTGCGGTCAGCTGCACCCAGTGCTATCGTCATCGGCAGGGCTAGTTAACTTGGAAGTTAACTTGGAAGGATGGCTGAATTGGCCTGTCTCGCGGATTATCATGAGAGACCAAGGCGTGGCCCCATCTGGTCATTGAGCATTGGTTAAGCTAACAATCGGCTAAATCAGCATGAAGAGCATCGGCAAAATCAAAGGAAATTTTTCATTGATAATAAGATTTCTTACAAAGAGGAGCCGATTGTTCAGCAAAAGGGACAGGTTGCTGCTGCTAATCCTATACTAGTAGGTCCCTATTCTAAGGGTTGTTGCCGTCTTCGCCATCGCTGGGGTAGCTGCCTTCATTGCTGCTGTCGACGAATCCCTCTGTGCTGCTACTGTGACCTTCAGCAGAGGCTTCTTCCTCGTCATCATCATCGTCCTTGTCTGACCAAGCCCAGCCCCGGATGCGCTTTGGCGGTGGTTCGTCGGAGGAGGTGTCGTCCTCCTGTTCCTTCTTTAGGTCGGAGGAGACCTCTTCTTCTTCGTCGTCCTCTTCTTCTCTGGTGACGGAGGTGAATTTGCCCCGGAAGAGAGGGTCGTCGTCATTATTCTCCACCTCCAGTGCTCCGTCAACCAGGTACCGGAGGTCATCTTCCCCGTCGGTTAGGGGCATGGCCCCATCTGACCAGACGAGGTCTTCACCCTCCGGCACGAAGTCGAAGTCCCACTCCTGCTTGTCCCAATGTTTGGGAGCCCGGCGGTTGTACGCCTCCATCTTGCCGTGCTCTGGGATCAACTCGCTTGAGGAAGAGGATTGAAGGGAGACGGAAGAGGAGGAAGAAGAAGGTATGGCTGAGAGAGAAGAGGGTTTTTTGGGTGCCGATGGACGGAACAGAGGAAGGGGATGAAGAGAGCTAATCAATCGGCACAGTTAAATAATGAGAGGCCTGGTGGAATTTTAATGTCATTGAAGTCTTCGAGGAAATGATGCCAAGGTTATCAAATTTTGCAGAGAAGCTGGAAAGACAAGGCATCATGATGAGGAATACTGCGACAGGTCTGCTCTGCCATGACATGACCCTTCGAAGGAAAAACAGAGTGGTTTTGAAATTATCATTGCCAAAACCAGGGGGGCATGTGTTATCACCAGATTTTGGTCAAATCAGGAGGTGGGCCGTAAGAGAGATGGGTTTAGAAGATTACACGTGGGAGATCTTTGAAGCGGCCTCGCACGAAGAGTTTGGGCTAGATTGCCCGTGTATCTTTAATTATAGTAGATTGCATCTTAGATTAGAAGATAGAATTTTACCCGTGCACGGTTAGGTGCACGCCTAAATTAGAAAGTCCCCTGGACTATAAATATGTATCTAGGGTTTATGGAATAAACAACAACTCACGTTCAACCCAAAACAAACCAATCTCGGCGCATCGCCAACTCCTTCATCTCGAGGGTTTCAATCAGGTAAGCGACATGCTGCCTAGATCGCATCTTGCGATCTAGGCAGCACAAGCTCCACGTTGTTCACGCGTTGCTCGTACTGAAGCGTCTTTGATGGCGAGCAACGTAGTTATCATAGATGTGTTAGGGTTAGCATAGTTCTTCGTATAACATGCTTACGTAGTGCAACCCTTGCATGTCTAGCCGCCCTCACGCCTATCTCAGGTGTGGGGGCGGCACCCTGCTTGTTCATCATCTAGTAGATCTGATCCGTTACGATTGCTCCTTGTTCTGCAAGGATTAGTTTAATATCTGCAATAGTTAGGCCTTACAAAGGGGTGGAGGATACAGCGGCACGTAGGGTGGCGTTCGCAAGTCCTAAACAGGATGTTCCGAGGATCAACGTCATGTTGGTTTTTAGGCCTTGTTTAGGATCGGCTTATGAGCACCGTGCGTGGCCGCGAGGCCCAACCTGGAGTAGGATGATCCGATTATGCGGTGAAAACCCTAAATCGTCGTAGATCTCATTAGCTATATCTTGATCAAGCAGGATCACCAAGTATTCGTGCACCCCGTACGAATCATGGGTGAATCGGCTCTTTGAGCCGATTCACAGGATAACCTGAGAGCCGATCGAGGCTCGTATTTAATGTTTACGTGTATGCCATGCAGGAACTAAGCGAGGCATCCCCATCACCTTCCTGACCAGGTATAGGTCAGGTGGCACGCCCTTGCACTTCGCATCGCCGCGTGTGACCAGAAGAGCATTGCGGGCCGTCGCTCGGAGGGGTCTCAGCCAGCCGCAGCTCTAGGCTCTTCCCGGCTCTACTGTGTTGACAGGCCGCTGCCCGCCGGTGGGTTTTGGCAGGCAACAGCTGCTAGTAAGTATTGTCCTATTATTTTTGGTAGACCTTTCCTAAATACTTGTGGAGCTGTTATAGATTGCAAGAAGGAAAAAATTATGACTAAATTTGCTGGTGAATCTTATGAGTTTAATTTCTCTAAATTTGCCAAAACTCCTTATAAAGCTGATTTGCCTAATAATGATTTTAGAGTTGAACAGTGCGCGTCTATTGCTCTTGCTCCTAATAATCCTTTGCAGCAACATTTGGAGGATAGTGAGAGTGAAGTTTTTAGGGAAGAAAGAAATGAGCTTGATGAAATTTTCCTTCGTCGACCTATTCTTAAACATGACTTGCCGGTTGAAGATTTAGGTACAACACCACCACCAAAGGAAGATCCTGTTTTTGATTTAAAACCAATGCCTGATAATCTTAAGTATGCTCATATTGATGATAAGAAAATATATCATGTTATTATTAGTTCTAAGCTTTCAGATATTGAGGAAGAAAGGCTATTGGAAATATTGAAGAAACACCGAGGAGCTATTGGCTACACTCTTGATGACTTGAAGGGGATTTCTCCCTCTATTTGCCAACATGCTATCAATATGGAAGATGATGCAAAACCTGTTGTTGAACACCAGCGCCGTCTAATTCCGAAGATGAAGGATGTGGTAAGGAATGAGGTATTAAAACTTCTTGAAGCTGGTATTATATATCCTATTGCTGATAGTAGATGGGTTAGTCCTGTACATTGTGTTCCTAAGAAAGGAGGAATGACTGTTGTGCCTAATGATAATGATGAGCTCATCCCTCAAAGAGTAGTTGTAGGGTATAGAATGTGCATTGATTATCGAAAAGTTAATAAAGTTACTAAGAAAGATCATTACCCTTTACCCTTTATTGATCAAATGTTAGAAAGGTTGTCTAAAAATACTCATTTTTGCTTTCTTGATGGTTATTCTGGGTTTTCACAAATTGCTGTTAAAACTAAAGATCAAGAGAAAACCACTTTCACTTGTCCCTATGGAACTTATGCTTATAGGCGTATGCCTTTTGGTTTATGTAATGCTCCTGCTACTTTTCAAAGATGCATGTCTGCTATTTTTCATGGCTTTTGTGAGAGTATTGTAGAGGTATTCATGGATGATTTTTCTGTCTATGGGAATTCTTTTGATAATTGCTTGCGAAACCTTGATAAAGTATTGCAGAGGTGTGAAGAAACTAACCTTGTTCTTAATTGGGAGAAATGCCACTTTATGGTTAATGAAGGAATTGTATTGGGACATAAAATTTCTGAGAGAGGTATTGAAGTTGATAGAGCTAAAGTTGAAGCAATTGAGAAGATGCCCTATCCTAGGGATGTTAAAGGTATTCGCAGTGTTCATGGTCATGCTGGGTTTTATAGGAGATTTATTAAAGACTTTTCTAAGATTTCAAAGCCTCTTACTAATCTTCTTCAAAAAGATGTAGCTTTTGTTTTTGATGATGATTGTAAGGAAGCTTTTGAAACTCTAAAGAAAGCCTTAACAACTGCTCTTGTAGTTGAACCTCCTGATTGGAATTTACCTTTTGAAATTATGTGTGATGCTAGTGATTTTGCTGTAGGTGTTGTTCTTGGACAGCGAGTAGATAAGAAATTGAATGTTATTCATTATGCTAGCAAAACTCTTGATGCTGCTCAAAGAAATTATGGTACAACTGAAAAAGAATTGTTAGCTGTAGTCTTTGCTTGTGACAAGTTTAGATCTTATATTGTTGATTCAAAAGTTATAATTCATACTGATCATGCTGCAATTAGATATCTTATGGAAAAGAAAGATGCTAAGCCAAGGCTTATTAGATGGGTGCTTCTCTTGCAAGAATTTGATTTACATATTATAGATAGGAAAGGTGCTGATAATCCTGTTGCTGATAATTTGTCTAGATTGGAAAATATTGCTTATGATCCTGTTCCTGTTAATGATAGTTTTCCAAATGAACAATTGGTTGTAATAAAGGTGAGCTCGCGAGATAGTCCTTGGTATGTTGATTATGCTAACTTTATTGTTTCCAAGTACTTGCCTCCAACCTTTACAGCTCATCAAAGGAGGAAATTCTTTTATGACTTGAGGCATTATTTTTGGGATGACCCACACTTATATAAAGAAGGAGTGGATGGTATTCTGCGAAGATGTGTTCCCAAATATGAAAAACAAGAGATATTGAATAAGTGTCATGGTAGTGTTTATGGAGGACATCACGCCGGAGATAGAACCGCGCAAAAGGTTCTACAATCAGGTTTTTATTGGCCAACTCTCTTCAAAGATGCAAGGAAGTTTATTTTATCTTGTGATGAATGTCAAAGGGTTGGTAATATCTCCAGACGCAATGAAATGCCTATGAATTATACTCTTATTATTGAACCATTCGATTGTTGGGGATTTGACTTCATGAGTCCTTTCCCTTCTTCAGAAGGTAATACTCATATACTTGTCGCTGTTGATTATGTTACTAAATGGGTGGAAGCCATACCTACAAAAAGTGCTGATGGTGAGACCTCTTTAAGAATGCTTTTAGATATTATTTTTCCTAGATTTGGAGTTCCTAGATATATTATGACTGATGGAGGTTCTCATTTTATTCATGGTGGTTTTAGAAAAACTCTTGCTAAGTATGGTATTAATCATAGAATTGCTTCCGCTTATCATCCTCAAACTAGTGGGCAAGTAGAATTATCAAATAGAGAAATTAAATCTATCTTGCAAAAGAGTGTTAATAAAAGTAGGAAAGAACTGGGCTATTAAATTGAAGGAAGCACTATGGGCTTATAGAACTGCTTATAAAAATCCCATGGGAATGTCACCGTATAAAATGGTTTATGGGAAAGCTTGTCATTTACCTTTAGAACTAGAGCACAAAGCTTATTGGGTTGTGAGAGAACTAAATAAAGATCCTAAACTTGCCGGTAAGAAAAGATTGCTACAATTGAGTTCTCTAGATGAATGGATAAGTGAAGCTTATGAAAATGCTAAACTCTTTAAAGAGAAAGTTAAGAAATGGCATGATAGAAGAATTATCAAAAGAGAATTTAATGTTGGAGATAAAGTCCTATTGTATCGGTCTCGTCTTAGATTTTTTGCAGGGAAATTACTATCAAAATGGGAAGGACCATATGTCATTGATGAGGTGTATCGATCAGGAGCAATTAAAATTAGCTCTCTGCAAGGTAATGCCACACAAGTGGTGAATGGACAAAGACTCAAGCATTATATCTCTGGTGATTCTTATAATAAAGATGTTGATGTTATTCAAGTGGTAACTCCGGAAGCCTTCATCAAAGGCCAAGTTGATAGTCCTGTAGAGTTCGACTTTGAATAGGTAACAGTTTTGGTAAGAAAAAGTCCGCGTTTAACTTTCCGAACAATGTTTATGCAACTTTTGGAAAATATGAAAAATTACGAGATCGAAACGGAGTGGAGGAGACGCACGAGGGCGTGCCCCCACAGGCCGGCGCGGGCCCCAGCCTGGCCGCGCCGCCCTATGAGGAGGCCTCCTCGTTGCTCCTCTCCGACTCTGGTTCGACCTAGTACTTTCCTTTTGTCGTGAATTTTTTTGCTATATAATCCCCCGGACCCCTGGAGGTCCGTCGTTTTCTCGTCGCGTTTTGTTTCGAGCTGTTTCTGCCAGGATCTGCATCGGATCTAGAGCCACCATGTCTTCATCGGGAACTCCGAAGGACAGCTTCCTTGAGGACGTCGTCAACCCGTACATGAGCGAGTTGAAGATGCACCCCAAGGAATTGCTGCTCGTCGATGGAGAGTTGCAGATTGAAGATGTCCGGGGTCCTAAGGGAGAAGGAAGCTTGGAAGACAGGATGGAGAAGCTAGAACAAGAGGTCTTTAACTACAAGAAGATGGCTGAGCGTGAAGTGGACATCTTCCACAAGATCGTGTCTGAACTTATTGATGAACACGAGAAGGAGACTGCAAAGCTGTGGAGCGATATCCTCTCACTTCACGACACCACCAACAAACTCCAAGCTCAACTCTATGATGTTCAGAATCAAAACTGTGAGTATGAAAACAGGTTTAAACACATAAGCTATGCTGCTAGTTTCAGGATCCCTGAGACCAAGATGTCGTTTGTTGATGGAGAGCCTCTTCCTTGGAAGTCTGATGATGGGAAGAATTCACCACCGCCGAAAGAGTAATTCATCATCGTTATTGGCATCCCCTTGGTTTGTTCCAAACTTGGGGGAGTGCCGCGGTATCACATCATCACTATCTTTTACCTTTTTAATATCAAGTAGTGTCATATCATGAGTAGGGAAGTTATCATATAAGATGTGTTGCGGTATGGGAGTATCTCTCTTTAGTTGGTTATCTATGTATCCCTTGGTGTGAGTTATCGTTATGGAATATTAATGAGAAGTCCTATCATTTACATATTGCACGTCTTATTTTAGTTTGCAATCTCTATTATATGATTGATCTTGTTGTTGGTATTGGTATCACTTTGGGAGCATTGAGTAAATCTATTTGGTTTTGGCAAACTTAGCATTGGTCAATAGCAACAACACTTTGAGTTTAAGTAGAAAAGAGGAAATACATGTAGATATGTTATTATCTTTCTTGTTAGTTCCTAGCTTAGTATTCTGAAGTTAAAATTGTTTGTGCTTACAAGGAAGATGCATGATTGTTTCTATCACATGTATATTTGTTTGTTTCCCTCAACTTTTATGCTTGCTAATTAACCTTGCTAGCCAAAGACCTGTACCGAGAGGGAATACTTCTCGTGCATCCAAACCCTTTAAACCAAACCTATGCCATCAGTGTCCACCATAACTACCCATTATGTGGTATTTCCCTACCATTCCAAGTAAATACTTCATGTGCTACCTTTAAACAATTCAAAAATTATTACCTCTTATTTGTGTTAATGTTCTATAGCTCATGAGGAAGTATGTGGTGTTTTATCTTTCAGTCTTGTTAGGCAGCTTCCATTAATGGACTAGTGGCTTCATCCACTTATCCTATAATTTTGCAAAAAGAGCTGGCAACGGGGTTCCCAGCCCCAATTAATCAACTTTCATTAATAATTCTCTTCACATGTTTTGCCCTGATTCATCAGTAAGCAACTTAATTTTGCAATAGACACTCCTCCATGGTATGTGAAATGTTGGAATGCACCCGAGGATTCGGTTAGCCATGGCTTGAGAAAGCAAAGGTTGGGGGGAGTGTCATCCTTAAATAAACTAAAGTACATGTGTAAACAAAAGAGAAGGGGGATGATCTACCTTGCTGGTAGAGATAACGTCCTTCATGGGAGCCGCTCTTTGGAGGTCTGTTTGGCAAGGGGGTTAGAGTACCCGCTACCATTCGTTGACAACAACAAACACCTCTCAAAACTTTAGTTTCATGCTCTCTATATTATTTCAAAACTCAAAAAGCTCTAGCACATGATTTAATCCCTGCTTCCCTCTGCGAAGGGCCTGTCTTTTACTTTATGTTGAGTCAGTAAACCTATTTCCCTCCATCTCAAGCAAGCATTTGAGTTGTTGTGATCCAACCATCTATATTGTGATCTATTTAATCATGCCTTTTATTCTTCCTTGTTTAAGTACAAGTTTTGTCTGAATGAGTATAGCTTTGAAAGTTATCAATGATTATGAGGAGATTACTATGATTGAGTATGCAAGTTTATTATAAGCTTTAATATAAGAGCGCTGCTCAATAGATAAGTACAACCTGCTAACTGTTCTCTGACCAAGAACAAAGTTTGCCATTACCAATTATGATTTCTTATGCACCTTTATTTGTGATTACCTTCTACTTGTTTCAAGTTGAATTATATGAGGAAGTTGTTCACTAGAATGACTTGTGTAAATGAATATGATGCTTCTTGTCCGTATTTTGTTTATCGACTCTTCACTCCATAAACATGTGGTCCTGTTTACCGAGTTCAGTTTCGCTTGGGGACAAGCGAAGTCTAAGCTTGGGGGGAGTTGATACGTCCATTTTGCATCACTATTTTATATCATAATTTACTGTTATTCATTGATATATTTCATATTTAGAGATGATACTTATGTTATTTCATCTATTTTGCATGATTCATGATTATTGGAGGATCGCGCACCGGAGTCAGGATTCTGCTGGAAAAAGCGCCGTCAGAATGCAATATTTCGGAAGATCAACAATTGACGGAAATTATATGAAAACCCTATTTTTCCAGAAGACGAAGGGAGCCAGAAGGGGGAGCCAAGGAGGGCCGCCGTGGGCCCACCTCATAGGCCGGTGCGAGCCAGGCCTTGGCCGCGCCGCCCTGTGAGGAGGGGGCCCACAGCCCCCTCTGGCCTCCTCTCCTTCGCGTACATCTTCGTCCCGAAAACCTAAGCTCCAGAGGATAGTCGCGAAGAGTCACAGCCGCCTCTACGGGGCGGAAAACACCAGAGAGAAAAGAGCTCTCCGGCAGGCTGAAATCCGCCGGGGGAAATTCCCTCCCTGAGGGGGAAATCGACGCCATCGTCATCGTCATCGAGCTGGACATCATCTCCATCATCATCACCATCATCTCCATCATCATCACCGCCATCTCCACCGCTGCACCTCATCACCGCTGTAACAATTTGGGTTGGATCTTGATTGTTTGGTAGGGGAAACTCTCCCGGTGTTGATTTCTACTTGTTATTGATGCTATTGAGTGAAACCATCGAACCAAGGTTTATGTTCAGATTGTTATTCATCATCATATCACCTCTGATCATGTTCCATATGATGTCTCGTGAGTAGTTCGTTTAGTTCTTGAGGACATGGGTGAAGTCTAAATGTTAGTAGTGAATTATATTGGTTAGTATTCAATGTTATGATATTTAAGTTGTGGTGTTATTCTTCTAGTGGTGTCATGTGAACGTCGACTACATGATACTTCACCATTTATGGGCCTAGGTTAGTGCATCTTGTATTCGGTTGCTAATTGCGGGGTTGCCGGAGTGACAGAAACCTAAACCCCCGTTGGTATATCGATGCAGGAGGGATAGCAGGATCTCAGAGTTTAAGGCTGTGGTTAGATTTATCTTAATTACTTTCTTGTATTTTCGGGTGCTTGCAAGGGGTATAATCACAAGTATGCATTAGTCCTAGGAAGGGCGGTGCATTAGCATAGGTTCACCCACACAACACTTATCAAAACAATGAAGATTAATCAGCTATATGAAGCGAAAGCACTAGACTAAATTCCCGTGTGTCCTCAAGAACGTTTGGTCATTATAAGTAAACAAACCGGCTTGTCCTTTGTGCTAAAAAGGATTGGGCCACTCGCTGCAATTATTTCTCTCGCACTTTACTTACTTGTACTTTATTCATCTGTTATACTAAAACCCCCTGAATACTTGTCTGTGAGCATTTACAGTGAATCCTTCATCGAAACTGCTTGTCAACACCTTCTGCTCCTCGTTCGGTTCGACACTCTTATTTATCGAAAGTACTACGATACACCCCCTATACTTGTGGGTCATCAAGGAGTACCTTAATTTCCAGTAGATTCCCTAGAGGCCCGGCTGCCACCGGCTGGTAGGACAAAAGATGTTATACAAGTTTCTCATTGCGAGCACGTATGACTATATATGGAAAACATGCCTACATGATTAATAATCTTGATGTTATGTCTTAATGCTATTTCAATCCTATCAATTGCCCAACTGTAATTTGTTCACCCAACACTTGTTATTGGAGAGTTACCAGTAGTGTAGATAGTTGGGAACCCCGGTCCATCTCTCATCATCATATACTCGGTCCTATATGTCATTGGAAGTAGTATCAACTATTTTCTGGTGCCATTGCTCTTGTATTACTGCTACTGCTGCTTTGTTACTGTTACTACTGCTCTCATATTACTGCTGCTTTCACATCACCCCTGCTACTAGTGCTTTTCCAGGTGCAGCTGAATTGACAACTCAGTTGTTAAGGCTTATAAGTATTCTTTACCTCCCCTTGTGTCGAATCAATAAATTTGGGTTTTACTTCCCTCGAAGACTGTTGCGATCCCCTATACTTGTGGGTCATCACACCGTCGTTGCCTCCCTCCCTCCTCATCAGCTTCTCTTCCGTCCGCCGCCCCATCAGCTGTGCGGTCGCTAGAGCTCGGTGGGCCGCCGCATCCTCTAGCATGCAGGTGCTGCCGCATCGCCTCGTTGGCAGCATCCTCGGCCTTCTTGAGCGTCTCGAAGGACTCTACTAAATCCCTATGCTCCGTCGCCTTCTCTTCCGGGTCAGGCTCGTCAGAGTCAGATGACCATTCAAATTTGGAGGAGTCGTCCTCTGCGGCAGCCGCCTCCCTGCGGTGTTCCTACAAGACATTGAACACCACGTGGGCCGCCGACTCCTCCTCTGCTTCCTGCTCCTTGTTATCCATGAACTTTGTGTCCACGGTCGCGTCGATGACGTTGTCCGCACTTTCGTCGGAGCTCTCGGTCGAGGGAGGTGGAGTCGCAGGTGGAGGCGTCGTAGGCTAGCCGCGTCCGGCGCTGCTCATGGAAAAGGCAGAGTGCTGTGTCGAGGCGGCGCTACGGTGGAGGATGTGCGGCGGCTAGGGTTTATTTTGGAGAAGATGAGATGCAGCGCCCCTCTTTGTATACGCCAGAGACAGCCGAGGCGCGCGACACGCGTGTCATTGCCATTACTCATTGGCAGGCGTGGGCGGTGCCCGCTCGGCAGACGAGGCATCACCATTAACGTGGCGCAGACTACCGGAGCGACGCCTCGGCGCCAGTACTGGCGTGCCTGAGTAGACGCATCGAGTCTGGGTCGCTTCCAGGAGGATCCGATGAAACGTCTGCCAGACACGAGTGGATGTTGTCCACAACTGGCGCGTGGTTGACGTGGGAGGTAGAAATCTCTGTGGTGTAGCTTTTCTTCGTTCCCCGGCAACGGCGCCAGAAACTAGCTTGATGTCTACGCACGCTTCTTGTCAACACCCGGATTTTTAAGTCCAGATGCCTATTATGTCATTCATCGCAATCCCAGGATAATGTTGTTGCGAGGCATAATAGTCGAGTATCACAGTCATTATTTATTACAAGCCATAATGTCTTACAATCTTGAATCACATGATTCATCTTACACAAATAGTTGATCTTTCAATCAACAACATACACAAGTTCATACATAGCGGAAGCATAATAATAACGGGACTCTCTAGTCCACAGGCCAACATTTGACGTCAGAAACCCCTAGTTGTCATAGGCGTCCTGCTGATCATCCTCGTGATAGTTCTGTTCCTCCTCGTACTCTGGCCATTTGAATAGCCAGGGACAAAACCGTAAGTACTTCAAGTACTTGCAAACTAATACTATTGTAAGATGCAAATTAAAGGTACTAAGCTCTAGTTTACATTGCATAAGCCAAATTTTAGTTCACAAGCTTGGATCATGTGCTAACTAACATAAATGGGAACATTAGTGTCATTCCCACATCATTGGTTGAATTTCCCAACAAGTCACCAAGTCAACATTCATGTGTACTAAAGCTTTCAAAAAATCTGACACCGGAAACTGTATGGCCCTTCCAACCATCCGTAACCGTGGACACGGCTATTTGAATAGATTTACACTCTGCAGAGGTTGCACACTTGTGCCACAACATTTGATTTCATCCGTCGGAATAACTCCGAGTCACCGTAACACAGTACGCGGATCATCAACCATAACCTTTCACTTACACATCCTAGTATGAGCACCTCTCCCCATGAGCTTGGCCTCCCAGTGAAAACCAACTGCTGGACACTGAACTCAGACAGTGGCTTGGCCGTACAATTTCACCTCAATTCACATCATATCTTAACAACGGAGGCAGCCTCGGCATAACCCCTATGATGTGTGTTCAGAGGGAACTCATACTAAAAGATATAAACTTCCAGTTAAGCCCTACCCATAATCAGGTATTGTGGGGGTACTCAAAAATTGGAAAGGTATCGCATTCAAACCAATATCAGGGTTTTGTCAAAAATCACTATCTTCTCTTGTTCACCATCAACTTCACATCCTTCAATGGAATGCTTCACCATTCCAAAGTTTCAACAAGTCATATGTCCCATCTAGAGTAGTCAGATTTTAGTATTTAGCACTAGCATTAATTATGAGGGGTGCTACATTGCTTTGCTAACTTTGCTACTCTTGTAGTTATATTCACTAAACCATTTGATATCAACTGATTGAAAAACCAACAAGTAAAACTTGTTTAGTATAAAGGTAGAAAAGGATGGTATGAATAAAGATAAGAATTAGGGTGCCTTGCCCCAAGTAGGGCTTTGCACTTTGCAAGAGTATTATCTTGCCTTGGTAGTTCTCTAAGTTTTCTTCTTCCTCTTCTGGGTAGAATTCTCCTTCCTCTTGGTAATCTCCAGTGCTAGCGTCTAAATTTGAAAACGAGGTATAATCACTAAGCAAGCTTAGAAGCTATACTAAGCACATCATTACTTCACACAAACTAGGCTAGGCACACACATGAAATCATTAGGTGTATTGGTTTTCTTTGTTAAAGAAAAGTGATTTCCTTTTATGGCATATGTAGTTAATAGATTTCTATTTAGTCCTTGAGAGAAATAATTTCCTCTCATTGAAATCTTCTTAAGATTTAACTTCTCAAATAATCATACATGAATTCATATTGACCTAAGTCAAACATTCATTATCATTATTTGAGAAAATGATTTAAATGAGGTAGACCACCTCATATCATTTAAGAAACTCTTCAAATGATTTAAATCTCCAAATGTTCATAAAGGAGAGTTTGAACCAGGGGTGCAAACATCACATGAATTCATTTGAGACCAAGATTTAAATGAAGTAAAAATACTTCATGAGATTTACATAATAGTTTTGGACAATATCACTTAACTAAACTAGCCCTATTGTCCAAATAATTAAACTAGAGCATGATCATGCAAAGTGACCACACCATTTTCTTGCAGAAACAATTAGTGTAAGTCAAATGTGAGTTATAGGAGTTGGAACTAACTTAATATCTATTTTAGTTGATTTTTAAGAATTGTTTGAATGTGCAAAAGTCTCTGGCTTGATCTTTTTGTCACATTATTTCTACAACAGATCTCAAGGTGAGACCAGTGCCAAGTTGTAGAACTTTTCCATAGCTTTCTAAAAATATAAAGTTTGTTAAATTTGGCCAAGCCAAACAGATTCCATGGATTTTCAAAGTTGGAACCAGTATTGAACTTAAATGGATTTGGAAAATTCGAATTTGAATTACTGGGCTACGCGGGAAAGCTAACTGGGCCTAAACGGAATAAAACAGCCCAAGTCCAGCCCACCACGCGTCCACGCACGCGTGGGCTGTCTGACGGTGGGCTCCACCCGTCAGTCACTCATAACGCCCGAAGCGGTACGAGCGATGCGGCGCGTTGGATTAGAACAGGATCTAACGGTGCACGTTCATCGTCGTCGACGGCGAGAGGGGAGCTCTGGCACGGCGGCGGTAGGGGGTCGGAGGCTCACCGTGGCTCCAGCTAGGGTTGGTCAGTGTGCTTGGGGACGTTGTGGTCGACGGCGAAGCAGCCTGTAGCAGTGGCGTCGCTTGGGGAGGCCTGGATCGACGGCGATTGCTGCAGAGCTTCCGCGGCAGTAATGCGTTGATTGGCCTTGCTCCGGCGACGATTGAGGTGGCTACTGGTGCTGAGCGAGGCGGTGGTGAGTGGTGATCATGGTGGTGTGCTTGGATCGTCGAGGGGAGGCCTCCTTTTATAGGCGCGTGAGGGTGCTGCGGGGCCGTGAGGTGGTCGACATGCGCGCGGTTTCGACGGCGAGCTAGGAGGCTAGGCGACGACGGGGTCATGTTCACCGCGTCACCACGGTCCTTGGAGCGTCAACGGCGCAATAAATGGTGGCGTACGGTGGTCGGGAGCGTCCGTGTACTGTCGCGGCCGTGGCGGGCGCGTTCGTCCTCTCCGACGGCCGTGGTCGCCAAGGCAGGACGTCAGCTTGTCCGGCGAGCTCCGCGTGGCGAGGGAAGTACTACGGCGCGCGGATGTGGTCGGGTACGGCGAGATTCGGCGAGCGCCGCGTGGCCGTGTCCGTGCGCCAGTGACGTCGCCCATGCCGCTCGCGGCGTACCTGGGACGTACTGGGCGCGCGTCGTCCGGGGCGTGTCGGCGTCCATCCGACCAACGGCGGGTACTGGCGAGCTCCTGAGATCAAGGGCGAGCGATTTGGCAAGGTGGCGTGGTCGGGAGAAGTAGAGATGATAGGGGAGGGTGTCGAGGTGGAACGGGGTCGGCATGGCCATGGCCAGCCATGTTCTGGTCGTGTCCATGTCGATCTTTTGCATGGGCTAGGTAGGTTTAAGTCTGGGGAGTAGTGCTAGGTCAAGTATTGGTCAAGGTTTGGCCAGGTTTGATCACATTTTCAAATTTGGGAATCTTACATAGGTTTCAATGTCTCATCTTCTCTTGATCATTACCATTGATCCTTAAAGAATTTGATACCATGATCTTTACAAAAGTTGTTCACCTTGTTGAGTACTTGGATGACAAGCAAAGAGTTGGATTTGTTTAGTTTAGAAAATTTGAAATAGAGAGGCTCAAAGTGGTGACCAGACTATAAAAGTCACAGGTGACCATTATCATATGTGGTCCTATTTTTAATTCTAAATTTGATTAAATTGGTAAATCTTTGATTCTCAAAGTTGTAATTACTTATTAATATCATATTACAACTATTGGTGAAGATCAAATGGTCCTAGGGTCAAATTTACAAAAATGCCATAGACCATATGTTAGGGTTTTTAGGGTTTTTATAATATTTGATTTCTTTCTCTTTTTGATGGATTTGGTTTATGATGATCACTTGATCACTTTAGGGTTTTGGAGTTCATCACTCACAATAAATAACAAACATCATGGCATATCACTCAAAATGCACAAGTCCTATGCATGGTACTATATGTAAAGTAAAAGTTTTTGTTGGTTCTGAAATTTGGATAATTGGAATTGTTCTTCTTCCTTTATTTAAAATTTGGGATGTTACACTTCTATTTCTGTAGACAGTGTTGGGCCTCCAAGAGCAGAGGTTTGTAGAACAGCAGCAAGTTTCCCTTAAGTGAATCACCCAAGGTTTATCGAACTCAGGGAGGTAGAGGACAAAGATATCCCTCTCAAGCAACCCTGCAATTACGATACAAGAAGTCTCTTGTGTCCCCAACACACCTAATACACTTGTCAGATGTATAGGTGCACTAGTTCGGCGAAGAGATAGTGAGATGCAAATGATATGGATGAATATGAGTGGTAATAGCAATCTGAAATAAAGATGGCAGAAAGTAAACATGTAACAGAACTTGTTGGAAACGGTGTTTCAATGCTTAGAAACAAGGCCTAGGGATCATACTTTCACTAGTGGACACTCTCAACATTGATCACATAACTGAATAAACAAATACTACTTTCTCTACACTCTCTTGTTGGATGACAAACACCATTCATTGTGTAGGGCTACAAGAGCTCCCTCAAGCCGGAGTTAACAAGCTCCACAACATTCGGTGTTCATATTTAAGTAACCTTAGAGTGCATAATAGACCATTGCAATTATACCGAGTACTAACATAGCATGCACACTGTCACCGTCAGGCTATGAAAGGGGGAATAGATCGCATCAATACTATCATAGTAATAGTTAACTTCATAATCTACTCCCTCCGTCCCATGGAAAACGTCGGAGCGTCTATTCATTTTAACTTTTACAGAAAACGCCCTAAGAATTTAATTCTTCTCCGTTTTGGTCCTTCCAATCTGAAATCCAAATCCCGATCTTCTCCGCGTCCGTCCTCCCCGGCCGTCCCTCGCCGCCGTACGCAGCTCCGCCGCCGTCCACTCCCTCGCGGAAGGCGGGCGACCTGTGCCGCTTGTGCTGTCCGGGCCAGTGGGGCGCAGAGGAGCTCCCGCCCGACTCGGCCTGCAACCCCCTACTGACTCCGCCATGCCCACGTCCGGCTCGCGGCCGTCCGCTCCCTCTCGGAGGGAGGAGCCCCTATGCAGAGGAACACCCGCCCGACTTGGCCTGACCCCAGCCGCCTCCTCCACGCCGACGTCCGGCTGCAGTCGCTCGCCCACCTTCGACTGCATCGCTCGCCTTGCCGGAGCAGATTCGCGCGGAGGAGACCACCGGCCTTCATAGCTCCTGCCTGATTCGGCAGTTCGCAGCTTGTAGAAGAGGACCTCAATTGTCAGGCATTGATGGCGTGTAGTTGACACGTCCGTTGGGAACCCCAAGAGGAAGGTGTGATGCGCACAGCAGCAAGTTTTCCCTCAGAAAGAAACCAAGGTTTATCGAACCAGTAGGAGCCAAGAAGCACGTTGAAGGTTGATGGCGGCGGAGTGTAGTGCGGCGCAACACCAGGGATTCCGGTGCCAACGTGGAACCTGCACAACACAATCACAGAACTTTGCCCCAACATAACAGTGAGGTTGTCAATCTCACCGGCTTGCTGTAAACAAAGGATTAAACGTATTGTGTGGAAGATGATGGTTGCACTACAAGAAAAGTTCTGATAGACAACGTCTCAAAATCGTCCGCTAAGGGGTATTTTTCGTCGCCTATGGGCCTAACCCGACGATATGGGTTCTGTTGTGGAAACTGCGTCAGGCAAAGTCCTACGACGATTTTTTCGGTCCGTCGCGCTTGGGCGCCCTTCCGCCACGGAAAATCGGACCGTTGCCCAAGTGTTTCCGGGAGCCCGTTGACTGCTGACGTCATGCAACCGACACGTGGCGTACGCCGTTAATCGCGATTAACGGCGTTAACCGGCTGAAACCCCGTGGTAGATGGTAGGCCCACACGAGGCTCTGCCACGTCTTAAGCGGGCCGGGCAGTGACATAGTTTGACCGGTCAACTATATAGTGGGCTGGTCCATTAGTTACGTGGGCGGGCCTAACCTCTAAGGTTGATCGTCAAAACTTAAATGGGCCGGCCCATTTAACATGTGGGGTCCACCTTACAAAGCAATCGGGCCGGCCCAAGAAGCAAGTGGGCGGGCCAAAACACAGTGGGTCCCACTTTCTGTTAAAGGGCCGGCCCATTTAGTGTGTGGGGTCCACCATATAGCAAGTGGGCCGGCCAAAAACACGGGTGGGTCCCACTTTCCGATTAAAGGGTCGGCCCATTTAGTATGTGGGGTCCACCATATAGCAAGTGGGCGGCCCAACAAGATAGTGGGCGGGCCAAAAACACGGGTGGGTCCCACTTTCTGTTAAAGGCGGCCCATTTGGTGTGTGGGGTCCACCATATAGCAAGTGGGCCGCCCAACAAGATAGTGGGCCGGGCCAAAAGCACAGTGGGTCCCACCTTCTGTTAAAAGGCCGGCCCATTTAGTATGTGGGGTCCACCATATAGCAAGTGGGCGGCCCAACAAGATAGTGGGCGGGCCAAAAACACGAGATGGGTCCCACTTTCCAGTTAAAAGGCCGGCCCATTGAGTCTGTGGGGTCCACCATATAGCAAGTGGGCCTGCCCAACAAGATAGTGGGCCGGGCCAAAAACACAGGTGGGTCCCACCTTCCTGTTAAAGGGCCGGCCCATTTACCATGTGGGACCACCATATAGCAAATAGGTGGCCCAACAAGATATTGGGCCGGCCCAATAAGCATGTGGATCCCACTATCGTGTAACCTGCCGGCCTACTAAAGAAGTGGGCTGGCCCAAAATGAAAGTGGGTCCCACACTACCGTAAGTGGGCCGCCCAATCTGTTGTAGTGCCCTACTTGTTTGACTAGTCAACTTGCATTACATTTCATGAGCCTAAAATCTGATATCAATGATACACACAATTACATACACAAATAAAACAGGTAGGAAAATTACAAGGCAATTAATGTGCCCAAACAAAAAAATTACATAGAATCATTGAGGACTTCTATTAGCATCATCAATAACACGTTGACATTTGGCAATCGCCTTGATTGAATCTTGTGTACTCTTTGTCAACATATCAGCTACAGATATTAAAGCAGCAATACCATGTCTTTTATAAAGTACAGCCTTGAGATATTTCTTGTTTGATGAAAGCAATGGTCTAGGTTGACGGCTATGAGAAGATGCATCGGAAGAAATATCGAGAACTTTTTGTGGGCCTCCCTTCTAATGAAGATTGCTTCATCACAAGCGCATTCGATAATAATGCAAAAAGAGTTAAACGATGAACTATGCAAACATTTATTATGCAATGTAGATATAAGATAATAACAAGTTGCATAAATAAGACAATGTATGGAACTTGTACTAAGCACAAACTTACATCATAATGTTGCACAGGTCGCTACAGATCCTTTTTTGGCGACTATCTTCTAATGATGACTGCTTCATTAAAACCGCATTACGGTAACATTGCAAACATAGTTACAACAATTAACTATTCAAACATGTATTACGCAATGTAGAGATCAGATAACGACATGTAGCAGAAATAAGCACAAGATAAGATAAGATGCATGTACTAAGCACATCTTGGCTCATTGCAGTCCTTCTCTTGCGTGCACTAGTCGTGGTCAACATGCCTGTCATTTTAGGTTCAGCCATCAAGTGAAATGCTAATCCTCCTGCTCCATTATCCTTAATCTGTGTTTAGATATCACATTTAAGACCAAGTCAGCTGGTTTCAAATAACAAAAAACTTGAACTGCCAAATGAATAAGCCAATATTTACCAGATATCAGATTAAAACCAACTAGATGTTGCTTTGCATGAGATACGAATTTCAGACATTCAGATTTAGAGTAGGGTAATGCCAAGGTTTTCCACATAAAGTAAAGCGGCATTAAGAATGACCAAATGTCGTGTTCAAATCACCTTCGCAGTTTCTCCAAGACAAGCATATCAAATAGGCAGTAAACATAGTAAAGCATGAATGGCATTGCTATGGCAGGGTTCCAAGTGTTAATCTCTTGCATAAGGAACAATGCATATAGGTTATAGATAATAACGGAAGTAAAGCGCAAAATTACCAACCAAGAACTCAGATTCCAACCTTCCCTAGCGTCCCCGCTGTTAATGTTGGATGTTCTAATAAGTGGTTCGCATGATCAATCCCTAGGAAAAATAACATTGACAAGTCAGTCTACGATAATACAAAGACCAGACATGCATGCAGCAATAACTATATAAGCTAAAGACGAGGTATAAGAGCAAGCAGATTGGAAATGCACATAGCATGATTATAAAAGCAGTGTGAGAATAGCAGACACGAGAAAACAGCTAGCAGCTAGCGGTGAGCTAATGACGTGGTATAAGAACAAGCAGATTGGAAATGCCCATAGCATGACTATAAAAGCAGTGCGACAATAGCATGCATTACAAAAACAAGAGGGCAGAAATGAATGGGTATAAGGCTATAAATATGTGGATGCACACAGTGTCGATAGAATGAACAGGATGGTAGCGACCGGATAATGCTTTTGTACTGTACAATATTTAAACAAACTTCATGCGAAGCAACACATCAAGAAAGTTAACGGCATATGAGATCTGCAAATAACTACACAAAACATGGCTAAAGAAACACCGCGATCTAACGGGCCAGCGTACTAACCAAGCTGCGGCGGGGTGGACGGGGGCGGCAACTTGCATTCCAGCAGCGGCGAACGCGGGAGATGATGAATCGACCCTGTTTCGATAGAAGCGGGCGTTAGTGAAACAGATCTGGTTGGCTGGCAAGGGATTCGGTGAAGTTGATACAGCCGCTGCGCCGAGGTAGTCGGTGGCGAGGTCGGCGGTGAAGCAGATCCGTCGGTGGCGAGGTCGGCGGTGAAGCAGATCCGTCGGTGGCGAGGTCGGATCAGGTGGGTGGACAGCCAACACGATCAAGGCTACGCCGTGGAGGAGTATGCCGGCGGCGAAGCAGATCTAGTACTGTAGAGAGTCAGAGCTTTGGCGTGTGAGAGTATTTTTGAGCTAATGGGGCGAATGGTTGGTGGGTGGGTGTGGGCCTGTGGGGAGGGTTCGGGATCTAGGCAAGATATTTCATTGTTACCGAATGAGCCCTCCATGGTCGGTGGGTTGTAGCTTCCGGACCAGGGTTAAAAGGGTAAAACTGGTCACGGGATTTTTGAATGGATGCGGCGGGATGATTTGGCGCGCGGCCGAAATTTTCAGTTTCAAGCTACGAGCAGAACGACAAAAATAATGTTCTTCCCCAGGGAGCTCTCATTTCTTCCTCTTCTATTTCTCTCTCGAGTCTCTCCCACTCCCCCGGCTCCTCTCCCCCTTCTCTCCGGCGGCCTCGCCGGCCGGAGACGAGGCCGACTTCTCTCTGTATATTGTACACCCTCCGAACTAAATTAATTGATTCAACTTTCCTTAGACGTGTATGTATCTAGAGTAAAAACATGTGTGGATACATCCATATTTAGATAAGCAAAGTTGAGTCAGCTAATTTGGATCCGAGGGAGTTAGTGTTGTTGTAAGCTTAGATCCAGTGTTTCCCATGAGCAGAATGGCGCAATGGAGTCGGGGATCTCGTCATCGGCTTCAGATCTGGCCTATGGTGAATCTGGCGGATCTTGCCGTCCAAACCCCGATCTGGTGCCATCAATGTGATGGCGCTAACGGTGAGGCTTGCTTTGGTCAGTGCTTCCGATCTGGTCAATGGGGAAGTCAAGCTGCTAAAGTTCACAAGCTCGGGGCATACGACGGCGTCATCCGTCTTGCCCGTGCACATCTTGGCCTTTCAGCCGGCCCTTCTCGTGAGCCAATATGCCGTTGCCGAGGCCCTTCTTCTCCTTCGTCCTGGCGACTACCGGCGACACCGTCCCAAGTGGTGCGTCCCCGGCGACGGAGTTGCTTTGGGAAAGGATGCGGAGCAGAGATCTGATGTGCGGTCGAGAAGGACTCGATTGATTTTCTTCTATATGTTTTGGGGTCCTTTTTGTAAAGTTGCAGGTTCTATTAGTTATTGTCTAGTACTTTTGGTCCTCTATGTAATTTTTTGGACTAGTTTCCATTGGCACTGATAAACTTGAATTTTGACAAGTTCACAGGGAAAAAAATCCTTTGCACATATGGCCTATCATGTATAAACATTCTTGAGATTTAAACTATATGTAATGTGCCATGCATTAACCCTAAACCATATATATGTAACTAACCCTAGCTGATCAAACCCAACTTAATTAAAACAAATAACCCTAAACTATACGCATGCACTTTATGCGCATAGGCGCAGTGCCTCTAATAATGTGTGTGCGCACTCGATCGATGATCCCTAAACCTTATACAACCCTGAAACCCTAATCCCTAATCCCTAAACCCTAAACACCCTAAACACTAAACCCTATACCCTAAACCCTAACCCTAACCCTAAACCCTAATTAAACCCTATATATAGGCCAACGACACTTAATTGTGCATCAAGCAGGCCAGGGGTGCCTCGCGGTCCTCTAATTAAATTAAATGTGCCATGCATTAACCCTAAACCATATATATGTAACTAACCATAGCTAATCAACCCTACTTAATGAAAACACATAACCCTAAAGTATACTAGCTATAACCCGATCTAATAAAAACATGCTCTATATATAGCAATAGCTAGCAAACCTTAGATTAACACCAATTAATATATACATGGCCTATATCGATCATGTTGTATAACATATCCCTGAGATTCATTAATTAATTATATAATTATCGTGATAAATTAATTAACTCTAATTTTGACAAGTTCTCTCGAATGAAAACACATTTGATTAAGTTGCCTCATAATATATATATAATTAGTGTGCATGCATGGCCTACCATGCATTCGTGCATATATTTTAATGTATATTTGAACATATTCTTGGGGATTTCAATCTCTCTCTCTCGATCATCTATATATCGTTGGTGGCCAAAAAAACACACATATATATGCATGCAATTTATGCGTAAAGGCGCGGGTGCCTCTAATAATGTGTTCGCACTCGATCGATGATCCCTAAACCTTAAACAACCCTAAAACCTTAAATCTCTAATCCCTAATCCCTAAACCTAAACACCCTAAACACTAAACCCTAAACCCTAGACCCTAAACCCTAACCCTAACCCTAACCCTAAACCCTAGCTAACCCTAAACCCTAATTAAACCCTATGTATAGGCCAACGACACTTTAATTGTGCATCGAGCAAAGCCAGGGGTGCCTCGCGGTCCTCTAATTAAATTAAATGTGCCATGCATTAACCCTAAACCATATATATGTAACTAACCCTAGCTAATCAACCCTACTTAACTAAAACACATAACCCTAAACTATACTAGCTAGCTATAACCCGATCTAATAAAAACATGCTCTATATATAGCAGCTAGCTAGCAAACCGTAGATTAACACCAATTAAAATATACATGGCCTATATCGATCATGTTGTATAACATATCCCTGAGATTCATTAATTAATTATATAATTATCGTGATAAATTAATTAACTTGAATTTTGACAAGCTCTCTCGAATGAAAACACATTTGATTAAGTTGCCTCATAATATATATATAATTAGTGTGCATGCATAGCCTACAATGCATTCGTGCATATATTTTAATGTATATTTGAACATATTCTTGGGGATTTCAATCTCTCTCTCGATCATCTATATATCGTTGGTGGCCCAAAAAACACACATATATACGCATGCACTTTATGCGTAAAGGCGCGCGAGCCTCGATCTAATAATGTGTGTGCGCACTCGATCGATGATCCCTAAACCTTAAACAACCATAAAACCCTAAATCCCTAATCCCTAATCCCTAAACCCTAAACACCCTAAACACTAAACCCTAGACCCTAGACCCTAAACCCTAACCCTAACCCTAACCATCTGCCCTAGCTAACCCTAAACCCTAATTAAACCCTATGTATAGGCCAACGACACTTAATTGTGCATCGAGCAGCCCAGGGGTGCCTCGCGGTCCTCTAATTAAATTAATTAAATGCGCCATGCATTAACCCTAAACCATATATATGTAAATAACCCTAGCTAATCAACCCTACTTAATTAAAACACATAACCCTAAACTATACTAGATATAACCCGATCTAATAAAAACATACTAGCTCTATATATAGCAGCTAGCTAGCAAACCGTAGATTGACGCCAATTAAAATATACATGGCCTATATCGATCATGTTGTATAACATATCCCTGAGATTCATTAATTAATTATATAATTATCGTGATAAATTAATTAACTTGAATTTTGACAAGTTCTCTCGAATGAAAACACATTTGATTAAGTTGCCTCATAATATATATATAATCAGTGTGCATGCATGGCCTACAATGCATTCGTGCATATATTTTAATGTATATTTGAACATATATATTCTTGGGGATTTCAATCTCGATCTCTCTCTCTCGATCATCTATATATCGTTGGTGGCCCAAAAAACACACATATATATGCATGCACTTTATGCGTAAAGGCGCGCGCGGGTGCCTCTAATAATGTGTGTGCGCACTCGATCGATGATCCCTAAACCTTAAACAACCCCTAAAACCTTAAATCCCTAATCCCTAATAATCCCTAGCTAATCCCTAAACCCTAAACACCCTAAACACTAAACCCTAAACCCTAAACCCTAACCCTAACCCTAACCCTAACCCTAAACCTAAACCCTAGCTAACCCTAAACCCTAAACCCTAGACCCTAAACCCTAGACCCTAAACCCTAACCCTAATTAACCCTAAACCCTAGCTTACCCCTAAAACCCTAATTAAACCCTATGTATAGGCCAACGACACTTAATTGTACGTGCATCGAGCAGGCCGGGGGGTGCCTCGCGGTCCTCTAATTAAATTAAATGTGCCATGCATTAACCCTAAACCATATATATGTAACTAACCCTAGCTAGCTAATCAACCCTCCTACTTAATTAAAACACATAACCCTAAACTATACTAGCTAGCTATAACCCGAGATCTAATAAAAACATGCTCTATATGTAGCAGCTAGCTAGCAAACCGTAGATTAACACCAATTAAAATATACATGGCCTATATATCGATCATGTTGTATAACATATCCCTGAGATTCATTAATTAATTATATAATTATCGTGATAAATTAATTAACTTGAATTTTGACAAGTTCTCTCGAATGAAAACACATTTGATTAAGTTGCCTCATAATATATATATATATAATTAGTGTGCATGCATGGCCTACAATGCATTCGTGCATATATTTTAATGTATATTTGAACATATTCTTGGGGATTTCAATCTCTCTCTCTCGATCATCTATATATCGTTGGTGGCCCAAAAAACACACATATATACGCATGCACTTTATGCGTAAAGGCGCGGGTGCCTCGATCTAATAATGTGTGTGCGCACTCGATCGATGATCCCTAAACCTTAAACAACCCTAAAACCCTAAATCCCTAATCCCTAATCCCTAAACCCTAAACACCCTAAACACTAAAACCTAGACCCTAGACCCTAAACCCTAACCCTAACCCTAACCCTAACCATCTGCCCTAGCTAACCCTAAACCCTAATTAAACCCTATGTATAGGCCAACGACACTTAATTAATTAAATTAATTAAATGCGCCATGCATTAACCATAAACCATATATATGTAACTAACCCTAGCTAATCAACCCTACTTAATTAAAACACATAACCCTAAACTATACTAGATATAACCTGATCTAATAAAAACATGCTCTATATATAGCAGCTAGCTAGCTAGCAAACCGTAGATTAACACCAATTAAAATATACATGGCCTATATCGATCATGTTGTATAACATATCCCTGACATTCATTAATTAATTATATAATTATCGTGATAAATTAATTAACTTGAATTTTGACAAGTTCTCTCGAATGAAAACACATTTGATTAAGTTGCCTCATAATATATATATATATATAATTAGTGTGCATGCATGGCCTACAATGCATTCGTGCATATATTTTAATGTATATTTGAACATATATATTCTTGGGGATTTCAATCTCGATCTCTCTCTCTCGATCATCTATATATCGTTGGTGGCCCAAAAAACACACATATATACGCATGCACTTTATGCGTAAAGGCGCGCGCGGGTGCCTCTAATAATGTGTGTGCGCACTCGATCGATGATCCCTAAACCTTAAACAACCCCTAAAACCTTAAATCCCTAATCCCTAATAATCCCTAGCTAATCCCTAAACCCTAAACACCCTAAACACTAAACCCTAAACCCTAAACCCTAACCCTAACCCTAAACCCTAGCTAACCCTAAACCCTAGACCCTAAACCCTAGACCCTAAACCCTAACCCTAATTAACCCTAAACCCTAGCTTACCCCTAAAACCCTAATTAAACCCTATGTGTATAGGCCAACGACACTTAATTGTACGTGCATCGAGCAGGCCAGGGGGTGCCTCGCGGTCCTCTAATTAAATTAAATGTGCCATGCATTAACCCTAAACCATATATATGTAACTAACCCTAGCTAGCTAATCAACCCTACTTAATTAAAACACATAACCCTAAACTATACTAGCTAGCTATAACCCGATCTAATAAAAACATGCTCTATATGTAGCAGCTAGCTAGCAAACCGTAGAATAACACCAATTAAAATATACATGGCCTATATCGATCATGTTGTATAACATATCCCTGAGATTCATTAATTAATTATATAATTATCGTGATAAATTAATTAACTTGAATTTTGACAAGTTCTCTCGAATGAAAACACATTTGATTAAGTTGCCTCATAATATATATATAATTAGTGTGCATGCATGGCCTACAATGCATTCGTGCATATATTTTAATGTATATTTGAACGTATATATTCTTGGGGATTTCAGTTTCGATCTCTCTCTCTCTCTCTCGATCATCTATATATCGTTGGTGGCCCAAAAAACACACATATATACGCATGCACTTTATGCGTAAAGGCGCGGGTGCCTCTAATAATGTGTGTGCGCACTCGATCGATGATCCCTAAACCTTAAACTTAACAACCCCTAAAACCTTAAATCCCTAATCCCTAATAATCCCTAATCCCTAAACCCTAAACACCCTAAACACTAAACCCTAAACCCTAGACCCTAAACCCTAACCCTAACCCTAACCCTAACCCTAACCCTAAACCCTAGCTAACCCTAAACCCTAAACCCTAGACCCTAAACCACCCTAGACCCTAAACCCTAACCTAACCCTAACCCTAACCCTAACCCTAAACCCTAGCTAACCCTAAACCCTAATTAAACCCTATGTATAGGCCAACGACACTTAATTGTGCATCGAGCAAAGCCGGGGGTGCCTCGCGGTCCTCTAATTAAATTAAATGTGCCATGCATTAACCCTAAACCATATATATGTAATAACTAACCCTAGCTAATCAACCCTACTTAATTAAAACACATAACCCTAAACTGTACTAGCTAGCTATATATAACCCGATCTAATAAAAACATGCTCGATCTATATACAGCAGCTAGCTAGCAAATTAAACGGTAGATTAACACCAATTAATATATACGACATGGCCTATATCGATCATATGTTGTATAACATCTCCCTGAGATTCATTAATTAATTATATAATTATCGATGATAAATTAATTAACTTGAATTTTGACAAGTTCTCTCGAATGAAAACACATTTGATTAAGTTTCCTCATAATATATATATATAATTAGTGTGCGCACTCGATCGATGATCCCTAAACCTTAAACAACCCTAAAACTCCCTAAACCCTAAACACCCTAAACACTAAACCCTAGACCCTAAACACCCTAAACACTAAACCCTAAACCCTAGACCCTAAACACCGTAAACACTAAACCCTAAACCCTAAACCCTAAACACCCTAAACACTAATTAAACCCTAAACCCTAGACCCTAAACACCCTAAACTAAACCCTAGACCCTAGCTAAACACCCTAAACACTAAACCCTAAACCCTAAACCCTAGCTAACCCTAAACCCTAATTAAACCCTATATATAGGCCAACGACACTTAATTGTGCATCAAGCAGGCAGGGGTGCCTAGCTCGCGGTCCTCTAGTTAAATTAAATGTGCCATGCATTAACCCTAAACCATATATATAACTAACCCCTAGCTAATCAAACCCTAGTTCATTAAAACACATAACCCTAAACTATACTAGCTAGCTATAACCCGATCTAATAAAAACATGCTCGATCTATATATAGCAGCTAGCTAGCAAATTAAACGGTAGATTAACACCAATTAATATATACGACATGGCCTATATCGATCATATGTTGTATAACATCTACCCGAGATTCATTAATTAATTATATAATTATCGATGATAAATTAATTAACTTGAATTTTGACAAGTTCTCTCGAATGAAAACACATTTGATTAAGTTTCCTCATAATATATATATATATATAATTAGTGTGCATGCATGGCCTACCATGCATGCATTCGTGCATATATTTTAATATATATTTGATCGAACATATTCTTGGGGATTTCAATCTCTCTCTCTCTCGATCATCTATATATCGTTGTTGGCCAAAAACACACACACATATACACATGCACTTTATGCGCAAAGGCGCGTGTGCCTCTAATAATGTGTGTGTGCGCACTCGATCGATGATCCATAAACCTTAAACCCTAATTCAATAAACCCTAATCCCTAATCCCTAAACCCCTAAACACCATAAACATTAAACCCTAGACCCTAGACCCTAAACCCTAACCTCCTAACCCTAAACCCTAAACCCTAATTAAACCCTATATATAGGCCAATGACACTTAATTGTGCATCAAGCAGGCCAGGGGTGCCTTAGCTCGCGGTCCTCTAATTAAATTAAATGTGCCATGCATATATATATGTGTTTAATTTGGGCATTTCAATCGCTCTCTCGTATGTAGATCTCTCTCTACCTCTCTCTCTCTGTCTCTCTCTCTCTCTCGTTAATTGGTGGCCAACAACACACACATGCACTTTGTGCGCAAAGGCATGCGCCTCTAATAATGTGTGCGCAGTCGATCAATCTAGTTTTGATTAATCATAGCACACAAATAAAGAAGTTGTATTTGAATCCACACAACCTAATCTAAAACACATAACCCCTAACATGGCCTAATTAATTAACCCCTTCTCTCTACCTAATTAGTGGAAATTGCACAAAATCAAAAGGGGTCCCTCACTAATTGTGCATATCTGCTAGATTGTGATAAACTTTTGCCCCATATATATTTGGTGGATGGGTGCATCTTGGCATGTAAAACAATTAGTGTTTGCAAATGGCGTTGTCAAAATTTATGTACAAATGATTTCTTTCCATCCAAAGTGCATAAAATGGGAGTTTTAATGAAGAAAGTACAAATAAAACAGCTCAACATGCTTCCACACCCCGATTTCCACACGAAGTAGAGCATATTTAAAGGATAATTCCAGAGTTTTACTATTTTTCAAGCAACTTTGCTAATTTTCCCCCACTCACATGACTTTATGTCGATTTAACGAAAATATGGCGAATTTAAACTACATGGGCGGGATAGTTTGAATTGTGCGCGTGGCAAAGGGAACCGCCTATTCCTCAACCTTGTGCACGGCAAATTACACACGCAACTCCATTAAACGCCACCTACCGACCTTAATTATCACCCCGGCGGCCCGGCCGCATGACCCCCCACCCACCCCTACACAACTTATCCCCGTCCGTGCGAAGAGCTTACCCTCCCCGTCCCGTCCGTGCGAAGAAGAAGCTTACCCACCCCGTCGTTCTTCTCGAGACGCACCGGCGGTCAAGTTGATCCACGGTAGGGCTGCTATCTCTAGCTCAATCATGTATCGGGCAAGACGGCCTAACGATTTATATTTTCTTGATGCTGCTAAAAAAATTCGTCAGTATGCTCGAACTAATTGGCACTTTATAGTTTTCCGCTCGATTTGTCATCGATCAATTTGTTCATTTGTGTGGGCATATAGAGTCAGTTCTGCACTCGATCCGTTAATTTGCTGAAATGCCATGGCAGAGTTTTGTACACGATCTGTTTGCTAAAATGTCGATGGGCATTTTTTGTTTTGTACTCGACATGATTGCTGAAATGCATAATCATGTAGTATAGTTTTGTACTCGATGGATATACATTTCCTACTTCGCCTTAAATTAATCACCAACCATTGTATCTCATAATTAAACAGATGGACAGAACTTGGATACTGCATGGACACTTATGTCCCCCTTCATATATAAATGGTGTTCAACCCTTTATGGGGTTTATTAGAGCTCATGAAGGTCACAACCTGGACGTGTATTGCCCGCGCTGCACATGTATGAATGGTGAGAAGAGGCCTCACCCTGTAGTGGCAGATCATTTACACATTTTTGGGATGGACCGCACATATGTTAGGCGGGTTTAGCATGGTGAACCATATAATGATCCTTTAGCGGGAGAAGCGAGATCTTGCTCACCTTTGTATGTGTCTTTGGCATATGTAGTTAATTATTTATATTGATGCTGCCGCTATTTCAATCAATAGTTTGCATTCTTTGTGCAAGGTTACGTACTCAAATTTAACTTGTTGCAGATGGATGGACGGGAAGGAGAGAAAAAGCGCTTGCTTCGGGGGAAACGGGTTTCAGCTCTGGGACATGTGTTGTGCCGGATGAGAAGGTAAATATGTAAAACGGCATTTGTTCGGGTTGCATCCCTTAGATGTTTGTCTAATCGGTTGATGTACTAATTGCGAAGCATAGAGTTGAAGAGGTCTCTCGGTTTGATGGGAGATTTGAAGATGAATCTCAGTTTGATGCACCTGTGGATGGTACTGATGACGAGCCTTTCATAGACGAAGGTCCTGCACCTGAGATTATCCAGCCTACAGAAGGAGGCCGTGGACCGAGTACACAGCTTTGCGTTGAAGTGGATGCACGCCCGGAGATCATCAGGGGCGTCCCGGTAGTCTCACGACCACCCAGCCCTGATGCACTGTGGATGGTGCGATGACGAGCCTCTCATAGACGAAGGTCCTGCACCTGAGATTATCCAGCTTACGTAAGGAGGCCGTGGACCGAGTACACAGCTTTGCGTTGAAGAGGATGCACACCGGAGATCCTCGGGCGTCCCGGTAGTCTCGGGACCACCCAGCCACGATGCAAAATGTTGAGCTACTTTATAATTCGTACTCTTATGTTCGGTGCTTTGTAGTATGTTATGATTTGTACGCCTTTGGCGCTAGATTAAGCATTCGGTGGATGATCGCGTTGCAAAATTCGACACCCACACAATCAGTTCATCGTATGAGTAGTAGCACAATTACTTCTACAACGATTCCTGCCCAGCGCATTAGTTGGTAGCATGAAACACTTTCAGGTACTCCCTCGATTCATATTAATTGACTCAATTCTCGTCTAGATATGGATGTATCTAGATGCATTTGTTAACTAGACTAACAAACTTGAGTCGGTTAATATGAATCCTGTAAACCCCTTGATCCTCGAGCGGCTAGTTTATTGACTCGACTCCAAGCCTCTCGCGGCAAGCCATCGACGAAGCTTTGACCAGATCTTGGCCCGCAATTTTGTGTGTGTGGCGAATAGCAAAGCTTTGACCGGTTCCTCTCGGGATGCGGCACGCCGGTGAGCTTGCACGGTTGCCATGAGCACTTTCGGCGGAACTTCCTCTTCGGCGCCCTCAAGCCGCTGCTGCGAGACAGCACGCGGTGCCTCGAGGTGGACGGAATTCTGGATCTCAGGGCGGGGGTCCGCATCGTCCGGAACGATCTCCGGCGGGTTAACGAGGACATGCATGGCGGCCGGGGATTTTTTTTTTGGTTTGAGCTTGGGATTTGGGGTTTTTTCGGATAGGGGAGGAGGAACCGAGGAAGAGGAAGGAACAGCCGCGTGCTTGGCGCGTGGCGGTGTGCTTGAATTTCGAATTTTTGTGAAATGTTTCATTTCCCCGCTACAATTCGGGGTTTCTTGACGCGCCAATGCGTCCGCCGGGCAGCTTCAAGTGAATTTGGGGTGCCATGCTATGGGCCCTAGTTTCGGTGAGACATGTAATGACTATAGTCACATCGGTAAGTTCACTTTGTGTAATAAAATATGTTACCCCTCCCCTTTATGTAGCACCCCTTCTCTCCCGGATCGAGTGCCGATTGCCGACGGATGCAAGCCGCTAGCTCGATCCCCTCCTTTCGCCTCCACCGTCCGGGCATCCGGCTTGGAGGGGCAAGCCGCATCTAGACCAAGCGGATTAGGTAGGACTAGTAATGTTCTTTCCTTTCTCGAGATCGGTTCTTTTTTCCTCTCCTCGATATCTTGCGCATCTCTTTCCTATTCGGGCGAAGGGGTGTCTTTACGGTCACCCTCGAGCTGGGAGTGATTGATGGGGGTGGGGGCGGGGGCTACCTTTGCTTGGATTGGGGTGTTCTTCCTTTATTTGTCGACATTTGCAACCTTTGTAGTTTCGCCGATCCTCATGTATCTTTTGTCGGCTTGTACGGGAAAGGTAAGACCTCGGCGGTGGGGGCAATGGAGCGTAAGGCCACCACGCATGTGGGCAGTTGGCTGAGCACGAGCTGCGTCCCCAGCCCCGCGAAGCAGTGTACTCCGTTTGCTTATCCACTCTTTACCTTTTAAGTGTCTCTCTGCATCCTCAATCTGTTCTGTTCTGGAATATGCTTAAAGTAGCACATGTCTTCGGGTGTTTGTGCGTAAAGCCTCTGTGACACCATGCTCTATATTCTCTGTATCAGTTGGTACCTCCAGGTTTCGTGCGAGGCTATGGGGAACGAGAATAGCGCCCCTGCTGCGGGGAGCATGGCCCGATCTGCAGACAAGAAGCGAAATGCCATCGCCGAGGCTGGGCGGGGACCGCCCGGGGGTAATTTTTTTAACCAACTTACCATGATGTAGTCGAATCGATACTCCCTCGCATCCAAATTAATTGACTCAACTATCTCAGAGATACGGATGTATCTAGATGTGTTTTAGCTCTAGATACTCTACTGCCTCCATCCCAAAGCTTTGGGCTTATATTATTTTTAGAAAGTCAAACTATACCATGTTTGACTAAGCTTTTACCAAAAACCAGTAACATGCAAAATACAAAATTAATATCATTAAATAGATAATAAAATATATTTTCCTACGGTATCTACACAGTATTATATTTGTTGATAGAATGTTCTAAAATTTTGGTCAAACTTTGCTTGTTTTGATTTCTCAAAAATAAATAAGGCTTAAGCTTTTGGATGGTGGTAGTACATTCATATCTAGACAAAGCTGAGTTAACTAGTTTTTTGTCTATCCATAGCTAGTGTTCACGCTGCAAAAGGCTAAGAGCATCCACTATATGCATCAGTCTATCTCATACGGTAATTCAATATCAACTGAGGTCTGCCTTTTGTTTTGCTATTCATATGCAGATCGAAACTTTAGGGCCTTTACTCAAAAGGAAGATCAAAACTGCGGCCGATCAGGCTGCCGGTATGTTGATGCCGCCCCATCTTCTAAATGCCTCTACAAGCACAAGGCCACGCGCCACTGGGTGGTGATCTTTTAATGAATATGGTATATTTTCTTAATCCACAAAACATGCCTTGATTTTTCTCTGTTTATTGTCGGTTTTTTCTATGCTTGCCAAAAGTTTACAACAACAACAACAACAACCAAGCCTTTCAGTCCCAAACAAGTTGGGGTAGGCTAGAGTTGAAACCCATAAGATCTCGAAGCCAAAAGTTTAGAAACACCAAATTCGTTTGCTTACAATCATCATACAGTAATGTTCATCTACTCCAGTTCCCCTAACCCAACAAAAAATTATGTTAATTACGATTTTTAGATTAAAAGAGCACCATTAGGCGCTGTTAATTACGACTTTGAGATTAAAATATCATTTGCAATTGTTAATTACAATTTTGAGACAAATGGTTAGTTTAACCTCGATCTCTTCTGCTCTCCATTTATGCCAACCGAACAAAAATTTAACCATTCCATTCCTCTGAAATGGAACCATTCCATTCCATTCCACGCTGTTTCAGAACCGAACACACCCGTGCATAGTTGTGAATCGTTGTCCATACACGGCCATACTCCTTCCACTTACATCCAAAGACTATATGCATCGATCTGTCTCGTAGTCATTCAATATCACCTGAGATCTCTGCCCATTCTTAGGCAGGCGGAACCTGCTGCGCCTTTCCTCAAGTGGATGCAAACTGGGGCTAATGAGGCAGCTGTGAGGACGATGGTGCCGGCACCATCTTCCGAAAACCTCTACAAGCACGAGGCCATGGGCCAGCTGGGTGGTGACCTTTTAATGAATCTGGTATATTTTCTTAATCCACATACATGATTTAATTATTATCTGTTTAATTACTTTTGGCTTTGTCTAATGCTTACCAAAAGTTCAGAAACACTGCGTTTGCTTACAATCATCATACACTAATTTTTCACTTTTCTACTGTCTCATCCAGTATATAAACTGTTGATTTCCATTGGCTTGTTTTGTAATCATTTGCATTGTTGTCGATTGTTCTCTATGCACAACCCTATTCTTCCACTTACACCCGCACTATTTGCATCGCCTATCTCATAGATTTATTAAATATCAATGATGAGTTCGTTGCTATTCATATGCAGGATGAAACTTCATGCCTCTACTCAAATGGATAAAAAATGATCCTGATGAGGCTGCTGTGAGGACGATGGTGCCGCCACCATCTTCCGAAAACCTCCTCAAGCACAAGGCCACGGGCCACTGGTGGTACCCTTTTCAGATAGCAGGTATATTTTCTTAATCCTCATACATGATTTGATTTTTGTCCTGCTTATTGCCGGCTTTGTCTAATGCTTACCAATAGTTCAGTAAACACACACACCTATTCTTACACTTACATCCAGCACTATATGCATCGTTGTCTCATAGATTCATTTTATATATCATCACTGATGTCTGTTGCTCTTCAATTTTCATATGCACTGAAACTCGCTAACCCTTCATTGGTCAAAAGGATTGCAACCGCTTGATGAGGCATCTGCAGAGGCTGCCACCAAGTTACCTTGTCAGCCCCACCTTCTCGGATGCTTATATAAGCTCAAGTCCAAGGACCAGCCGGGCCGTAACCATCCAAGGGTTCGGGTATATTTTCTTAAGCCACATATACATGCCATGATTTATGTCCGATATTATCACCGGCTCTGTCTAATGCTTTTTGGAATTCGGAAACACCAAATTAGCATGCTTATATTCATCATACACTAATTTTTCACTGTTCGTGTTGTAACATAGTGTTATGCACTCGCTTGTCAACATTTGCATTGCTCGAACTATGCACTTTACACAACCTAATTCTTCCACTTACATTCAGCGCTACGCACCCGCAGTACCTCCCATGTTTCCTTCACCATCCCGATGCCGAGCTTGCGGGAATATGGCGGGCCCATGTACATACCCCGCATATAACACCTCCTATGGCTCTATCTACCTTTCTAGTAGCTCCTTCACGAGTTACAGTATGTATTCTCAGTGGTTTAGCATGAATTGGCATATAGTAAAGTCTTGTTTTTAGTCTTCCTGCTTCTTACATTTGTATCAATTTTCACATGCGATCGTACCTTGTGAACTTCGTCCAATGATTAACCGGATGTGTCCGCATGAAGGGTCTTTCACTATGCATGGCAATGGCAAATTGATGAACACCTACACGGTCTATGAGGTGTATGTCTACAAGACGCAGGCCATCACATATTTGTATGGACATGATTGGAGAAAGTTTGCTTTTGACTACGGTGCGAAGAAGGGCGGACGAGTGAGGATCGAAACTCAAATGGGCAGATATACATAAGCGCTTACGTAGTTGGAGACACTTCCAAATATATAATATGTAACTTTTTTCTACTCATATCTTTTGATAACTGTTTCCGAGCAGTTGTTCTAAACCATTCCCTCTGTTCTAGCTTGCTGGGTTTAACATGATCAAAGCTGCAGATCCCCGATGGAACATGAGCGGATGTCACAAAGGGCAACCACACCGGCACCGGCACCGGCTTCCCACTCTCTGCGCATCGCACCGGTTCCTCGTACTCAGCTCCGTTTCTTGCATCTACCCAAAGAGTCCCCTACATCAGCATTGGTTCCTGTAGAGGCCCCATATACTACACACACTGCCCAGGCCTCTGCATCAAGACCGGTTCCTCTAGCTGCACCGTTCTTGCACCTGCCCAACGATCTCTGCATCGGCACCGGTTCCTCTAGAGGCACCGTTTCTGCACCCGCCCAAGCGGTCTCCTCGCATCGGCACCAGCTCGTGTACCAGCCCGAGGCTCCACACTGCCCGGCCGGATCACCGAGGTCTCGGCTCATTGCTGTGGCCACCCGTGTGGTGACCGGGACGCATCTGAAGGCTATGTTCGTGAGTATATGACAAGATAACTGCTCTTATCTTGATGTCTTCTCTGCTCAAAGTCTCACATGGTTCAGTGCATTGGTGCCATTGACTAATTTTTGGTGGTATCTCTTGCTTTGAATCAGAAATTGCCTAAAAGTATCTCCAAGGATCTCAATGCTCGCCGAAGGGGCAAGATATCCCTCGTCATGGAGAGTGAAGGTCTCACCGTGGAGGGACATTACTCAAAGTCGGTCCACGAGATGGCCGCTTGGCTGTTACTTCCCAGGTGGAAAAAGTTCATTGACGGTGCCAAACTTCGCATTGGATCAAAGTTGAAGGTCAAGATCTTTCGATGCCACTGTGACATGCTGGTCATAAAGTTCGCGGTTGTCTAGTTCTGTTGCCCCATGAGCCCTTAGCAAATGCATTTGTAGTTATACTTATATAAGGTTATCTTATCTGAACTGCTAATTAATTGTATGGGTGGTAAAACTCTGGCAAGCTTTTGCTCTTAGCAAGTATGTATGTATGATCAGCTATTATGATAACTAATGTTTGTGTTCATCTTAATTTGCATTTCCATTTTAGAAAAAAACTTAATTTCTATTTTGGCTGACCTGTTAGAGAACTATCAGATTGAACCCACAACATGATTCAAATAGATTCATTACACCGAGCCACATGTCTTGACCTTGCTATACACTACTTCCATTAATCAGTGCAAGAAGGCTTACCCGAGCCGCCTGAACCATGGCGGATTCGAATCCACCTTATCTATCTAGAAATACAACCTTTGCGAGAAAGAGGATTTGCGGTATGGGGGAGGCTGACATTGGGGACCCATGAGCCAGACGGCGTCGTCAACGTTTTAAAGGTGGCAGGAGATCGAAAGAAAAAATAACCCAAAAATCAGTTGGTAAACAAATTCAAGAAAAGAAACATTTACCTTTCTGAGAGGATGACATGCGGGACCCATGAGGCAGCAGCATCCTCAACTATTTCAAGGCGGCAAGGGATCAAAAGAAAAAAGGAAATAGCCAGAAATTAATTAGGGTCAAAAATAAATCCATCAAAGGAAACTTTTATTGTTCATAGAGGATGACATGTGGGACCGACTTGCCAGTGCGTCGTCATCGTTTCAAAGGGGGCGAGGGGATCAAAAGAAAAAGGCAAATAGCCAGAAATTAGGGGAAAAAAATAAATCCAACAAAGGAAACTTTTATTGTTCATAGAGGATGACATGCGGGACCCATGAGCCACAGCTTCCTCAACGTTTCAAAGTCGGCATGAGATTGAAAGAAAAAGGCAAGTGACATAATATCAGAGCCAAAAATAATCCAAGAAAAGAAACTTTATTGTACATAGAGGATGACATGCGGGTCCCATTTTGTAGCAGCGGTCTCAACGCTTCCAAGGCGGCACGGGACCGCAAGAAAAATGAAGTAGCCGAAATCGTGGTGTGAAAAAAAATCCAAGAAAAGAAAGATTTCAATTGGGATGTATCTCGACATCTGGGCCTTCGAACTATCCTGCTGGGCCTTTTGACTCGTACAATTTCAGCCCACTCCAAAACAGGAAAGGTCGGATTTTTCTCAAAAAAAAACAGGAAAGTCCTATGCTTCGCAAAAACAAAAAACAAGGAGATTCAACATATAAGTTTGTTTATGTAGATATAAAGATTTAATTTATCCATTTGCAATAGCTCAGAGCGAAATACAACGTTTATTGTACGCAAAATAAAATATCACATGTTTCTTGTACGGGGAGGCCGACATCGGGGACCCATGAGCCAGCGGCGTCGTCAACGTTTCAAAGGCGGTGGACCGAAAATAAAAAAAGCCAAAAATCAGTTGGTAAAAAAATACAAGAAAAGAAAACATTTATCGTTACGAGAGGATGACATGCGGGACCCATGAGGCAGCATCCTCAACGTTTCAAAGTCGGCATGAGATCGAAAGAAAAAGCCAAGTGACATAATATCAGAGCCAAAAATAATCCAAGAAAAGAAACTTTATTGTACATAGAGGATGACATGCGGGTCCCATTTTGTAGCAAATGGTCTCAACGTTTCTAAGGCGGCACAGGACCGAAAGAAAAATGAGGCAGCAAAGATTCTCAACAATTCCAAGGCGGCGAGGGGATCAAAAGAAAAAAGGAAATAGCCGTAAATTTATTAGGGGTCAAAAATAAATCCACCAAAGGAAACTTTTATTGTTCATAGAGGATGACATGTGGGACCGACCTGCCAACAGCGTCCTCATCGTTTCAAAGGGGCAGGGGATCAAAAGAAAAAGGCAAATAGCCGTAAATTAGGGGTGAAAAATAACTCCAAGAAAGGAAACTTTATTGTTCGTAGAGGATGACATGCGGGTCCCATGAGCCACAGCTTACTCAACGTTTCAAAGGTGGCATGAGATCGAAAGAAAAAGGCAAGTGACCAAATATCGTGAGCCAAAAATAATCCAAGATTTATTGTACATAGAGGATGACATCTGGGTCCCATTTTGCGTCGGTCTCAATGTTTGTAATGCGGCTTGAGATCAAAAAAAAAGAAAGTAGCTAGTAATTAGGGGGTGAAAAAAAATCCAAGAAAAGAAAGTTGATGGACATAGAGGATGACATGCGGGTCCCTTGAGCCAACAGCTTACTCAACGTTTCAAAGGGGGCAGGTGATCAAAATAAATAGGCAAGCCAAAAATCAGAGGGTGAAAAAAAATCCAACAAAGGAAACTTTTATAGCACATAGAGGATGACATGCGGGTCCCATGAGCCAGCAGCTTACTCAACGTTTCAAAGGTGGCATGAGATCGAAAGAAAAAGGCAAGTGAAAAAATATGAGGAGCCAAAAATAATTCAAGAAAAGAAACTTTTATAGCACATAGAGGATGACATGCGGGTCCCATGAGCCAAGAGGTTCCTCAACGTTTCAAACGTGGCATGAGATCGAAAGAAAAAGGCAAGTGCCCAAATATGAGGTGCCAAAAAAACTCCAAGAAAAGAAAGTTGATTGCTCATAGAGGATGACATGCGGGTCCCATTTAGCCAGCGGTCTCACTGTTTGAGAGGCGGCGGGGATCTAAAGAAAAAGGCAAGTGAACAAATATCAGGAGCCAAAAATAATTCAAGAAAAGAAAGTTTTATAGTCCATAGAGGATGACATGCGGGTCCCATTTAGCAGCAGCGGTATCACCGTTTGAGAGGCGGCAGGGGATCGAAAGAAAAAGGCAAGTGCCCAAAAATGAGGTGCCAAAAAAAACTCCAAGAAAAGAAACTTTTATAGTACATAGAGGATGACATGCGGGTCCCATTTAGCAGCAGCGGTATCACCGTTTGAGAGGCGGCGGGGGATCGAAAAAAAGGCAAGTGACCAAATATGAGGTGCCAAAAAATCCAAGAAAAGAAAGTTTTATAGTACATAGAGGATGACATGCGGGTCCCATTTAGCAAGAGCGGTATCACCGTTTGAGAGGCGGCGGGGGATCGAAAAAAGGCAAGTGACCAAATATGAGGTGCCAAAAAACTCCAAGAAAAGAAAGTTGATTGCACATAGAGGATGACATGCGGGTCCCATTTAGCAGCAAGCGGTCTCAACGTTTCCAAGGCGGCAAGGGATCAAAAGAAAAAGGAAGTAGCCGTAAATCGTGGGGTCAAAAAAAATCAAAGCATAGAAACAATTTTGGTTCATAGAGGATGACATGCGGGACCCATGATCCTGCATCGTAAACGGCTCGATCGGAGAACGTTGAACGAGATGGCGCGATCGAGAAAAAAAAAACAATGCCGCAGAGGCTGCCATCTGGGCCCTACATCCCTCGGCGGTGCGGATTTGCGTTGACTCGGCCGGCGAACCCGAGATTTCGAGATGCACCACGTCCCGGGCCACCATACGCGACGTTTTGGCCGCTTTCGTCGGGCTAGGTGGCCTCAAAAACGAGAAAAAAAAAGTTTTGACATGCACCACGGAGGGACCCAAAATCTTCGGCCATGGTACACCAGCAACCACGGCGCGACTTCAACTTCGTCGGCCATGGCAACTTTTCTTGTAGTGTTGTTTGCAAAGAACAGTAAAGAACAATTGCAGTAGATTGTATTTCAGATGTAAAGAATAGGACCGGGGTCCACAGATCACTAGTGGTGTCTCTCCCATAAGATAAACAGATGTTGGGTGAACAAATTACAGTTGGGCAATTGACAAATAAAGAAGGCATAACAATGCACATACATATATCATGATGAGTACTATGAGATTCAATCAGGGAATTACGACAAAGTACATAGACCGCTATCCAAAGATGCATCTATGCCTAAAAAGTCCACCTTCAAAGTTATCATCCGAACCCTCCGCATTAAGTTGTAAACAACAGACAATTGCATTAAGTATGGTGCGTAATGTAATCAACACAAATATCCTTAGACAAAGCATCGATGTTTTATCCCTAGTAGCAACAGCACATCCACAACCTTAGAACTTTCTCACTGTCCTGCATTTAATGGAGGCATGAACCCACTATCGAGCATAAATACTCCCTCTTGGAGTCACAAGTATCAACTTGGCCAGAGCCTCTACTAGCAACGGAGAGCATGCAAGAACATAAATAACATATATGATAGATTGATAATCAACTTGACATAGTATTCAATATTCATCGGATCCCAACAAACACAACATGTAGCATTACAAATAGATGATCTTGATCATGATAGGCAGCTCACAAGATCTAACATGATAGCACAATGAGGAGAAGACAACCATCTAGCTACTGCTATGGACCCATAGTCCAGGGGTGGACTACTCACACATCGATCCGGAGGCGATCATGGCGATGAAGAGACCTCCGGGAGATGATTCCCCTCTCCGGCAGGGTGCCGGAGGCGATCTCCTGAATCCCCCGAGATGGGATTGGCGGCGGCGGCGTCTCTGGAAGGTTTTCCGTATCGTGGCTCTCGGTACTGGGGGTTTCGCGATGGAGGCTTTAAGTAGGCGGAAGGGCAGGTCAAAGGGCGTCACGGGGGCCCCACACAGCAGGGCCGCGCGGGCCCCCTCTAGGCCGCGCCGCCCTAGTGTGGCGGCGCCCCGTGGCCCCACTTCGTCTCCCCTCCGGTCTTCTGGAAGCTTCGTGTAAAAATAGGCCCCTGGGCGTTGATTTCGTCCAATTCCGAGAATATTTCCTTACTAGGATTTCTGAAACCAAAAATAGCGTAAAACAAGAATCGGCTCTTCGGCATCTCGTTAATAGGTTAGTGCCGAAAAATGCATAAATATGACATAAAGTATGCATAAAACATGTAGATATCATCAATAATGTGGCATGGAACATAAGAAATTATCGATACGTCGGAGACGTATCAGCATCCCCAAGCTTAGTTCCTGCTCGTCCCAGAAGTGTAAACGATAACAAAGATAATTTCTGGAGTGACATGCCATCATAACCTTGATCATACTATTGTAAGCATATGTAGTGAATGCAGCGATCAAAACAATGGTAATGACATGAGTAAACAAATGAATCATAAAGCAAAGACTTTTCATGAATAGTACTTTCAAGACAAGCATCAATAAGTCTTGCATAAGAGTTAACTCATAAAGCAATAAATCAAAGTAAAGGTATTGAAGCAACACAAAGGAAGATTGAGTTTCAGCGGTTGCTTTCAACTTATAACATGTATATCTCATGGATATTGTCAATGTAAAGTAATATAACAAGTGCAATATGCAAGTATGTAGGAATCAATGCACAGTTCACACAAGTGTTTGCTTATTGAGGTGGAGAGAAATAGGTGAACTGAACTCAACATGAAAGTAAAAGAAAGGCCCTTCGCAGAGGGAAGCATTGATTGCTATATTTGTGCTAGAGCTTTGGTTTTGAAAACAAGAAACAATTTTGTCAACGGTAGTAATAAAGCATATGTATCATGTAAATTATATCTTACAAGTTGCAAGCCTCATGCATAGTATACTAATAGTGCCCGCACCTTGTCCTAATTAGCTTGGATTACCGAGATTGTCATCACAATACACATGTTTTAACCAAGTGTCACAAAGGGGTACCTCTATGCCGCATGTACAAAGGTCTAAGGAGAAAGCTCGCATTTGGATTTCTCGCTTTTGATTATTCTCAACTTAGACATCCATACCGGGACAACATAGACAACAGATAATGGACTCCTCTTTAATGCATAAGCATGTAGCAACAATTAATGTTCTCATATGAGATTGAGGATATATGTCCAAAACTGAAACTTCCACCATGGATCATGGCTTTAGTTAGCGGCCCAATGTTCTTCTCTAACATTATGCATGCTCTAACCATTAAATGAGTGGTAAATCTCCCTTACTTCAGACAAGACGGACATGCATAGCAACTCACATGATATTCAACAAAGAGTAGTTGATGGCGTCCCCAGGAACATGGTTATCACACAACAAACAACTTAATAAGAGATAAAGTGCATAAGTACATATTCAATACCACAATAGTTTTTAAGCTATTTGTCCCATGAGCTATATATTGCAAGGTAAAGAATGGATATTTTAAAGGTAGCACTCAAGCAATTTACTTTGGAATGGCGGAGAAATACCATGTAGTAGGTAGGTATGGTGGACACAAATGGCATAGTGGTTGGCTCAAGGATTTTGGATGCATGAGAAGTATTCCCTCTCGATACAAGGTTTAGGCTAGCAAGGTTATTTGAAACAAACACAAGGATGAACCAGTGCAGCAAAACTCACATAAAAGACATATTGTAAACATTATAAGACTCTACACCGTCTTCCTTGTCGTTCAAACTCAATACTAGAAATTATCTAGACTTTAGAGAGACCAATTATGCAAACCAAATTTTAGCAAGCTCTATGTATTTCTTCATTAATAGGTGCAAAGTATATGATGCAAGAGCTTAAACATGAGCACAACAATTGCCAAGTATCAAATTATTCAAGACATTTTAGAATTACTACATGTAGCATTTCCCGATTCCAACCATATAACAATTTAACGAAGAAGATTCAACCTTCGCCATGAATACTATGAGTAAAGCCTAAGGACATATTTGTCCATATGCAACAGCGGAGCGTGTCTCTCTCCCACACAATGAATGCTAGGATCCATTTTATTCAAACAAAAACAAAAACAAACCGACGCTCCAAGCAAAGCACATAAGATGTGATGGAATAAAAATATAGTTTCAGGGGAGGAACCTGATAATGTTGTCGATGAAGAAGGGGATGCCTTGGGCATCCCCAAGCTTAGACGCTTGAGTCTTCTTAAAATATGCAGGGGTCAACCACCGGGGCATCCCCAAGCTTAGAGCTTTCACTCTCCTTGATCATATTGTATCATCTCCCTCTCTTGATCCTTGAAAACTTCCTCCACACCAAACTCGAAACAACTCATTAGAGGGTTAGTGCATAATAAAAATTCACATGTTCAGAGGTGAAATAATCATTCTTAACACTTCTGGACATTGCACAAAGCTACTGGACATTAATGGAACAAAGAAATTCATCCAACATAGCAAAAGAGGCAATGCGAAATAAAAGGCAGAATCTGTCAAAACAGAACAGTCCGTAAAGACGGATTTTATTGAGGCACCAGACTTGCTCAAATGAAAATGCTCAAATTGAATGAAAGTTTTGTACATATCTGAGGATCACGCACGTAAATTGGCATATTTTTGAGCTACCTACAGAGAGGCAGGTCGAAATTCGTGACAGCAAGAAATCTGTTTCTGCGCAGCAATCCAAATCTAGTATTGACTTTACTATCAACGACTTTACTTGGCACAACAATGCAATAAAATAAAGATAAGGAGAGGTTGCTACAGTAGTAACAACTTCCAAGACTCAAATATAAAATAAAAGTACTGTAGTAAAAACATGGGTTGTCTCCCATAAGCGCTTTTCTTTAACGCCTTTCAGCTAGGCGCAGAAAGTGTATATCAAGTGTTATCGAGAGATGCAGTATCAACATAGGTGTTGGGAGTTTTCTCAACTATGCATTTTATCTTATCTATGTGAGTTTCAGAGGCTCCCTTTTCATTATTCTTAGGCTTGCTATCCTCATCAAACAAATTTTCAGGAACAAGCCAACCATAGTTATTTTCTAGAGCGTCGTTCATTCCCAGGAGCTTACAGGGTATTGTTGTCTTAATCTCCCCACCATCATTAATATTACTAGTGTACCTTACTCTCTCCATGTCCATCTTTTCAAGGATACTAACAAAATTGGTAGAAGAGCCAAACATATTGTATTTGATAAAGACCTTTCTAGCCTCTCTTGCTACTCCACCAAATTCTTTAAGAAGGGTTTCTAAAACAAAATCTTTCTTTTCCCCTTCCTCCATATCACCGAGTGTGAGAAACATGTGTTGGATTATAGGATTAAGATTAACAAATTTAGTTTCCAGCATGTGTACTAAAGAAGCAACCGCAATTTCATAAGTAGGAGCAAGTTCTACCAAGTGTCTATCTTCAAAATCTTCAGTGGTACTAACATGAGTGAAAAAATCTTCTATATTATCTCTCCCAATTATAGACCCACGTCCTACCGGTATGTCTTTTAGAGTGTACTTAGGAGGAAACATGATGAAATAAACAAAAAGTAAATAAAGTAAATGCAAGTAACTTTTTTTTGTGTGTTTTTGATATAGAGAACAAGACAGTAAATAAAGTAAAGCTAACAACTAATTTTTTTGTGTTTTGATATAATGCAGCAAACAAGAAAGTAAATAAAATAAAGCAAGACAAAAACAAAGTAAAGAGATTGGATTGTGGAGACTCCCCTTGCAGCGTGTCTTGATCTCCCCGGCAACGGCGCCAGAAAAAATGCTTGATGGCGTGTAGTTGACACATCCGTTGGGAACCCCAAGAGGAAGGTGTGATGCGCACAGCAGCAAGTTTTCCCTCAGAAAGAAACCAAGGTTTATCGAACTAGTAGGAGCCAAGAAGCACGTTGAAGGTTGATGGCGGCGGAGTGTAGTGCGGCCCAACACCAGTGATTCCGGCGCCAACGTGGAACCTGCACAACACAATCACAGAACTTTGCCCCAACGTAACAGTGAGGTTGTCAATCTCACCGGCTTGCTGTAAACAAAGGATTAAACGTATTGTGTGGAAGATGATGGTTGTTTGCAAAGAACAGTAAAGAACAATTGCAGTAGATTGTATTTCAGATGTAAAGAATAGGACCGGGGTCCACAGATCACTAGTGGTGTCTCTCCCATAAGATAAACAGATGTTGGGTGAACAAATTACAGTTGGGCAATTGACAAATAAAGAAGGCATAACAATGCACATACATATATCATGATGAGTACTATGAGATTCAATCAGGGAATTACGACAAAGTACATAGACCGCTATCCAGCATGCATCTATGCCTAAAAAGTCCACCTTCAGGTTATCATCCGAACCCCCTCCAGTATTAAGTTGTAAACAACAGACAATTGCATTAAGTATGGTGCGTAATGTAATCAACACAAATATCCTTAGACAAAGCATCGATGTTTTATCCCTAGTAGCAACAGCACATCCACAACCTTAGAACTTTCTGTCACTGTCCCAGATTTAATGGAGGCATGAACCCACTATCGAGCATAAATACTCCCTCTTGGAGTCACAAGTATCAACTTGGCCAGAGCCTCTAGTAGCAACGGAGAGCATGCAAGAACATAAATAACATATATGATATATTGATAATCAACTTGACATAGTATTCAATATTCATCGGATCCCAACAAACACAACATGTAGCATTACAAATAGATGATCTTGATCATGATAGGCAGCTCACAAGATCTAACATGATAGCACAATGAGGAGAAGACAACCATCTAGCTACTGCTATGGACCCATAGTCCAGGGGTGGACTACTCACACATCGATCCGGAGGCGATCATGGCGATGAAGAGACCTCCGGGAGATGATTCCCCTCTCCGGCAGGGTGCCGGAGGCGATCTCCTGAATCCCCCGAGATGGGATTGGCGGCGGCGGCGTCTCTGGAAGGTTTTCCGTATCGTGGCTCTCGGTACTGGGGGTTTCGCGACGGAGGCTTTAAGTAGGCGGAAGGGCAGGTCAAAGGGCGTCACGGGGGCCCCACACAGCAGGGCCGCGCGGGCCCCCTCTAGGCCGCGCCGCCCTAGTGTGGCGGCACCCCGTGGCCCCACTTCGTCTCCCCTCCGGTCTTCTGAAAGCTTCGTGTAAAAATATGCCCCTGAGCGTTGATTTCGTCCAATTCCGAGAATATTTCCTTACTAGGATTTCTAAAACCAAAAACAGCAGAAAACAGCAACTGGCTCTTCGGCATCTCGTTAATAGGTTAGTGCCGGAAAATGCATAAATATGACATAAAGTATGCATAAAACATGTAGATATCATCAATAATGTGGCATGGAACATAAGAAATTATCGATACGTCGGAGACGTATCAGGCATCATATCGCAGAAGCTGCAGCTCCCCGCTCTGCCGCTTGCCTTCTGCAGCCGCAACATCACTACAAGGATTCCCATCTATTGCAATAATAAAATTTGCAACGGCCGTCTTTTGTTGCAATAAAATGCAATATTACCACAAAATTCTAGTTCGTGGTAATAGGCTCCATATATTGCCATAGTTTCGTATCGTCGCGCTAAGTAAAAGTTTTGTTGCAATAGAAGGCACGTATTGCCACAAGTTGCATCATCGTTGTAATATGGCACCGATATTGCGACAATTACGTTGCGTTGCGTGAATTAGTCATTTTGTTGCAATAGATAGTAGGTATTGCAACAAAATAAATCTTTGTGGTAATATTTGGACATATAGTTCAACAATTTTGACATGTGGTGCTAGTTATAGATATTGTTGCAAAAAATAGCTTCCTATTGCGACAAAATATGTATTGGTTGTAATAGGACGAGTTTTTGCCTCAACTTCATTGTGTTGCAATAACTATTACATATTGTGGAAAATTATGCATCCATGGTAATATGTATAAGATATTGCCACAATCCCCTAGTGTTGCAAATAAGGAGCAAGATATTGCAACAATATTCTATACCGTGTCCTATCTCTCCTGATTTTTTCTTTATGTATTATACTTTTTTTCTCACGATTTATAGAGGTATTACATGGAAACTCAAAACATGCAGGGTTCTAACCCTATTCGCAAACGAGAAGAGTAGTTCACCCACCAGTTCACTAGGTTCCAATTGGTGATAGATTTGAGTCTCACTTGTCTTTTGAACAAGAGCAATGGCTTTGAGCTCGAACCAAAATGGCTTTCGTGCCGCTAGGCCAAATATGGAATACTCACGGACCATGCTATATTCTGGAGTGAGGCACGCGGGCCTGCCCAACCCTGCATGAAAGAAACTGTGCCTGCCTGCACTACTAAAAATCTACAGTTTACCTAGAACTATAACATTTACGTAGAGCTAAATTGTATCCTTATAGGGTTAAAAACAAATAAATAGTAAAGTCTAGGTAAAAAAGAACTGAGTGAAAAAAAGTTAATTTTTTTTACTTGGAATCTTTATGTATGCTCTAGGTAAAGAGACGTCCATTCTTTCGTATTTCAATGTTGCCTTTCGCAAAAAAAAAGTTCGACTATTGCCCAAGTAAATCGCGCCTTATTATTTCAGCAGTGCTCTTCTAGGCCCACTTGTTGGAATGTTCAAAAAAATGGGCGCGCCAAGTGGAAAATTTCGCCAAGTTTTGGTCCGGGCCCATTCCCCTTCTCTCCTCCCGCTCGAGGCCGTCAAAATCATCCCCGGATGCCCGCCCACGGCCGCCAAAATCATCTCCAGATCCCCTCCTTCCATCACCTCGCCGCCGCTAAATTTCCTTGCTTTTCTTTGATCTGTCCCGCTCTCCTCCCCGGCTTGCCCTCCCCGAACGCAATCGCCATGGCCGCGTCTGTCCGCTGTGGTGAATCCGCCGCGGAGCGCCTGCTGAATCCATGGAGTCGCCACCTGTGCTGACTTCGGTGCGCCGCCGGCACTCAATCCTTCACGGCGCCCCGGCATGCTGAACCTGCGCCGCCGCCTGTGCTGGTTCCGACGCGTCGCCTCCGCTGAACCAATCGTGGCGCCCTTGGTTTGGTGGCCCGTCGTCATATCCGCCCATGGTTAGCTCTCTCAACCCCTTTGCATGTATCTCTCACCACGTGGTAGTTCTGGTTCTTACTAGACTAGATTTGATTGGTATGTGGCCTCAGTTATTGGGGAAGAAGTGCTCTGAACATTGTAGCGCCATGTAGTCGTCTTGACACAGCCCTTTCGTGAATCCTCCCACTAAATCGTTGCTGTTGAGATATATTTCATTTACCTCGGTTGAATTGATACTTAACCACAGGAGTCCATCTGTCCGAAGCCACAAACGGTGACTCTCATAGCAATTTTCTTTAACCTAGTTGATAGTTTTACATGCAGTTCCCATGCACTGTATCTGGCTTTGGTGTAGGTGTACTGCAGAAATAATGCAGGTGTGATGTTTTGTTCTTTCCAACTGTCCGTATATGAGGTTGAGATGCAGTTTACCACCAATCTGGTATTGTGGGCAGCAGTCTTGAAATAGACAGTATTGATGGAAGATATTTGTTTCAGTCCTTATGCTATCCTATGTCATTTACCACCAACCTGCTCGATGTGCTCGTCGCCACCGGCACCGCGGACATAGCAGCTTGCAGCCAGGTCCGTGCTGCAGCAGGGAGGGAAAGACCTGCTCCCCGTATCGTCGGCAGCTCCAGCTCGACATGGATTGAGGTCTTCTTGTATAGTTCTACACTGGCATTGCTATGTTCAGTTGAAGATCATTGCAAACATTAGCTCATGGGTAGGAACATCATTGCGAATATTACCTTGCTTCAGCTTTTCTCTAGATAGCTTAAGAAAAAGAGCAACATATGGAGTTCCAGAACCAGTTTTTTCATGCATTGGATTCACTTGCAAGTACCTGGTAAATTTGCAGAAGTGCAATAACTCAAAGTTAGAAAACAAAGAAGACAATGAGCGAATTAATGTGCATGTTGCAGTTTCAAATAAACAGGCTACGATATTCATGTGCATGTTCTTGTTATAAGTGTGCAAAGCGTAATGCAAGGTTATTGGCCTATCGATCATACAACTCTAATAATGTCAGTACTCAATACGTAGCAAGACCTGAAGTATTAAAATGAGACATGGGACTAGCAGTAGATCAGTGCTCAGGACCAATAATTTTAATCGCAACATGAGACATGAGACATAAAGCATGAGACATGAGACTAGCAAGTCCTCTGTCGGACACGAGACATGCGACCTGTAAACCATTTAATCACGACTCCATGCCAACAGTCGATCTCACACACTAGAGCAAACACAAAGAAGGCAAGGAACAGCACTGGCACTACCTCTCCGGCTATCTCTATCTCAATCTCAAGTATGGCATGATTTTCTATCCACATTGTGTATTCAGTTTCAGGAAAGTGTGAACTCGCTTTAGAAATCATGGCAGCGCAAGCAGGTTCAAGTTCAGTTTCAGCTATTCCTTGCCAGAGCTAAACTGTTCTAGGCAACCTATTCAAACTTGCACTGCACTAGCTGGAAGCAATGGCCAACTTTCTAACAATTTGTCAATATAATGCTAAGCAAGTTACTCCGCACTCTGGTTTCAGTACTACAGCAGCATAATCTGAGCCAAACATAACACAAGGTAGCAGTACATATGGAACCAGGCAGAAGATACGTATACCTCCTTATAAGAGTGATATATTCAATACACGATTAGCTAGTCATCTTGCTAAGTCGTTAACATACACTTTTTCAGAATAAAGTCTAAGTTGCAACTTTGCTCTGTTTGAGCAAGTGATAATCTTATTAATAACAATAGGAGAATATAATGAAAGATTTTCCCCAGAGGAAGGGCCATTGCAGAAGGTATTTGATTATAAGTAAGAATATTGCGTACAGTTGGCCCTAGCATCAGGTACATCAGCTGTAATCTTAGGGGAGGGTAAGGAACCCATAAACAATTGTGACATGAGTAATTTCTTTTTGAGTTGTAAAAAGTTACTTGCATTAACACACCTTGATTGTAGAAGCAACATGAGCAACAGCATGGGACAGGATACCATCATCACCACATGGTATAAGGCTTTCCTTCAAGGAATCGAACTGCAACAAGAACCTACACATGATACGAATTCAGCTATCAGACACATCAGTGTGTCAAAACGTTAGGTGTTGATACTATCCTACAGGTTCTCTCACAAACAGAATGTACTCAAATCTCTGCAACTATTCTGCTATCTCTTCAACTATCCTGTTGTTCAAATCTCTCCCCTAATTTCTACAATCGTGTGAAGATAAAAGAATACAGAATTTCTTCACTTGACACTTGACAGCAGAGACAAACATCAGAATACAGGTAGAAGCAAGCAGGTATGACCATTGCAGAAGACATTGGTCACAGGATAATACATTGCTGAACTAGGATTACCTCATCTTCCTGTTTGCTTTGGCCTTAGTCTCTGTCAGGTTCTCGCGCTGGTTCTCCATTTTCTTCAAAGCTGCAACTAGCTGGGGTCAGGGGTGGGTCTAGATATTGCGCCGAGTGGCCCAAGTGTGCACCCAGAAGTTGGATGCGTGATGCCGCGGATGGGGAAGACCGACTCCCAGATCCTCTCCACGACGGTGGCCATCTTCTCTCCCTTATCGGTGGCGATGGACCGATGGTGAAGAACGAGGATGGCGACCTGGAGTTCCTCCTCGCCGCTGGGGATCATATCGACCACCGTTGCTTTCAGATCTAGCAAGGCGGCATGGGGAAGCAAGAGAGCGGCGGTGTATTGTACAACAAAATCCAATCTTGGGCAGAAAAAATCTAACCTTCGCAGTGCGGGGTATCCAGACGGCGGAGGGGAGCGGCTAGGGTGAGCTAGAAGGCGGACGGGAGCAGCAAGGTCGAGCCGTACGGCGGCGCTAGACGGTGGAGGGGGAGCAGCGTCGGGGCTCTGCGCGGTGCGCGAGATGGGTGAGCGGAGCGAGCGAGAGGAAGAAGATGTGTGGACTGCTGGGCTTGTCGGGATTTCGCCGAGGGGGTTTTCGCAAAACGTCGTCCGACACTTTCCGCGGGACGGAGGGAGTACAAGAGATCATAATCATAGCTTATACCAAGTACTACATGATGCACACACTGTCAACATTACATCATGGAGGAGGAATAGACTACTTTAATAACATCACTAGAGTAGCTCATAGATGATATTCAACTAGATCACAAAGCTCATGATCACATAAAGATCACATGGGAGAGAGCGATGAACCACATAGCTACGGTACAGCCCTTAGCCTCGGGGGAGAACTACTCCCTCCTCATCATAGGTGACAGCGATGGCGATGAAGATGGCGGTGGCGTCGATGGAGATGACTCCGGGGGCAATTCCCCGTCCCGGCGGCGTGCCGGAACAGAGACTTCTGTCCCCCGAATCTTGGCTTCGCGATGGCGGCGGCTCTGGAACTTTTCTCGTATCGTGGCTTATTCGTGTCGAAGTTTTAGGTCACGAAGGCTTAAATAGGCAAAGAGGCGGAGTCGGAAAGGGTCTGGAGGGGACACACACCAGGGGCCCCCCCCTCTGGCCGCGCCGCCATGGCGTGTGGGGGCCCTGGGCCTCCCCTCTGGTCCCTCTTCGGTGTTCTGGAAGCTTCGTGGAAATATAAGATCGTGGGCCTTGATTTCGTCCAATTCTGAGAATATTTCCTTACTAGGATTTCTGAAACCAAAAATAGCAGAAAACAGGAACTTGCACTTCGGCATCTCGTTAATAGGTTAGTTCCGGAAAATGCATAATAATGACATAAAGTGTGTATAAAACATGTGAGTATCATCATCAAAGTAGCATGGAACATAAGAAATTATAGATACGTTTGAGATGTATCAAGCATCCCCAAGCTTAGTTCCTACTCGCCCTCGAGTAGGTAAACGATAACAAGGATAATTTCTGAAGTGACATGCTATCATAATCTTGATCAATACTATTGTAAAGCATATGAGATGAATGCAGCGATTCGAAGCAATGGTAAAGACAATGAATAAACAACTGAATCATATAGCAAAGACTTTTCATGAATAGTAATTTCAAGACAAGCATCAATAAGACTTGCATAAGAGTTAACTCATAAAGCAATAGATTCTTAGTAGAAAGTTTTGAAACAACACAAAGGAAGATATAAGTTTCAGCAGTTGCTTTCAACTTCAACATATATATCTCATGGATAATTGTCAAGACAAAGTAATATAACAAGTGCAATAGGTAAACATGTAAGAATCAATGCACACAGTTCATACAAGTGTTTGCTTCTAAGATAGAAAGAAGTAGGTGAACTGACTCAACATAAAGTAAAAGAATGACCCTTCGCAGAGGGAAGCATGGATTACTATTTTTGTGCTAGAGCTTTTCATTTTGAAAACATAGAAACAATTTTGTCAACGGTAGTAATAAATCATATGTGTTATGTATAAGATATCCTATAAGTTGCAAGCCTCATGCATAGTATACCAATAGTGCTCACACCTTGTCCTAATTAGCTTGGATTAACATGGATTATCATTGCATAACATATGTTTCAGCCAAGTGTCACAAAGGGGTACCTCTATGCCGCCTGTACAAAGGTCTAAGGAGAAAGTTCGCATTGGATTTCTCGCTTTTTGATTATTCTCAACTTAGACATCCATACCGGGACAACATAGACAACAGATAATGGACTCCTCTTTAATGCATAAGCATTCAACAACAGATAATATTCTCATAAGAGATTGAGGATTGATTGTCCAAACTGAAACTTCCACCATGATTCATGGCTTTAGTTAGCGGCCCAATGTTCTTCTCTAACAATATGCATACTCAAACCATTTGATCATGATAAATCACCCTTACTTCAGACAAGACGAACATGCATAGCAACTCACATGATATTCAACAAAGGTGTATTAGTTGGTGGCATCCCCAGAAGCATGGTTACCGCTCAACAAGCAACTTATAAGAAATAAGATACATAGCTACATATTCTTCACCACAATAGTTTTTAAGGCTATTTTCCCATGAGCTATATATTGTAAAGGCAAAGAATAGAATTTTAAAGGTAGCACTCAAGTAATTTACTTTGGAATGGTAGCGAAATACCATGTAGTAGGTAGGTATGGTGGACACAAATGGCATGGTTTTTGGCTCAAGGTTTTGGATGCACGAGAAGTAACCCCTCTCAATACAAGGCTTAGACTAGCAAGGTTGTTTGAAGCAAACTCAAGTATAAAACGGTACAGCAAAACTTACATAAGAACATATTGCAGGCATTATAAGACTCTACATTGTCTCCTTGTTGTTCAAACACCTTAACCAGAAAATATCTAGACTCTAGAGAGACCAATCATGCAAACCAAATTTTAACAAGCTCTATGTAGTTCTTCATTAATAGGTGTAAAGTACATGATCCAAGAGCTTAAACATGATCTATATGAGCACAACAATTGTCAAGTATCAAATTATTCAAGACATTATACCAATTACCACATGCAGCATTTTCTGTTTCCAACCATATAACAATGAACGAAGCAGTTTCAACCTTCGCCAAGAACATTAAAAGTAAAGCTAAGAACATATGTGTTCATACGAAACAGCGGAGTGTGTCTCTCTCCCACACAAGGAATGCTAGGATCCGATTTTATTCAAATAAAAACAAAAACAAAAACAAACAGACGCTCCAAGTAAAGCACATAAGATGTGACGGAATAAAAATATAGTTTCACTAGAGGTGACCTGATAAGTTGTCGATGAAGAAGGGGATGCCTTGGGCATTGATACGTCTCCGACGTATCGATAATTTCTTATGTTCCATGCCACATTATTGATGTTATCTACATGTTTTATGCACACTTTATGTCATATTCGTGCATTTTCTGGAACTAACCTATTAACAAGATGCCGAAGTGTCGCCTCTGTTTTACTGTTTTTGGTTTCGTAAATCCTAGTAACGAAATATTCTCGAATCGGACGAAATCAACGCCCAAGTTCCTATTTTCACCGGAAGCATCCGAACACCCGGGAAGGACCGGAGGGGGCACTGGGCCCCTGCACCATAGGCCGGCGCGGCCCAGGCCCTGGCCACGCCGCCCTATGGTGTCGTCGCCCCTTCGACCCTCCTGCGCCGCCTCTTCGCCTATATAAAGCCCCTGGATCGAAAACCCTGATGCGTTGGACGAAACCCACAGAAACCTTCCAGAGCCGCCGCCATCGCGAAGCCAAGATCTGGGGGACAGGACTCTCTGTTCCGGCACGCTGCCGGAGCGGGGAAGTGCCCCCGGAAGGCTTCTCCATCGACACCGCTGCCATCTCCACCGCCATCTTCATCACCGCTGCTGCTCCCATGAGGAGGGAGTAGTTCTCCATCGAGGCTCGGGGCTGTACCGGTAGCTATGTGGTTCATCTCTCCTAAGTACCTCAATACAATAATCTCATGAGCTGCTTTACATGATTGAGATTCATATGAGTTTGTATCACAATTTATCTATGTGCTACTCTAGCAATGTTATTAAAGTAGTTTTATTCCTCCTGCACGTGTGTAAAGGTGACAGTGTGTGCACCGTGTTAGTACTTGGTTTATGCTATGATCATGATCTCTTGTAGATTGCGAAGTTAACTATTGCTATGATAATATTGATGTGATCTATTCCTCCTACATATGCATGAAGGTGACAGTGTGCATGCTATGCTAGTACTTGGTTTAATCTGTTGATCTATCTTACACTACAAGGTTACTAAAATATGAACAGTAATTGTGGAGCTTGTTAACTCCGGTATTGAGGGTTCGTGTAATCCTACGCAATGTGTTCATCATCCAACAAGAGTGTAGAGTATGCATTTATCTATTCTGTTATGTGATCAATGTTGAGAGTGTCCACTAGTGAAAGTGTAATCCCTAGGCCTTGTTCCTAAATACTGCTGCGTTACTACTGCTTGTTTAATCGTTTTCTTTGTGTTACTACTCACGCAATACTACCACCATCAACTACACGCCAGCAAGCTATTTTCTGGCACCGTTGCTACTGCTCATACTTATTTATACCACCTGTATTTCACTATCTCTTCGCCGAACTAGTGCACCTATTAGGTGTGTTGGGGACACAAGAGACTTCATGCTTTGTGGTTGCAGGGTTGCATGAGAGGGATATCTTTGACCTCTTCCTCCCTGAGTTCGATAAACCTTGGGTGATCCACTTAAGGGAAAACTTGCTGCTGTTCTACAAACCTCTGCTCTTGGAGGCCCAACACTGTCTACAGGAAAAGGAGGGGAAGTAGACATCAAGCACTTTTCTGGTGCCGTTGCCGGGGACCAGAAAGCTACACAACAGGGATTTCCTCCCTCGTCAACCACGCGCCAGTCCTGGACAGCATCAAGTATTTTCTGGCGCCGTTGCCGGGGAGGAAAGGTAAAAGGTACTCACACTCCGGATCTCGGCTACTAAGCTATTTTCCGGCGTCGTAAGTACTCGAAGCTATTTCCTTTAGATCCTGCAATTGCATCTTTTTGTTTCTTGTTTACACTAGTAAGGCATAATGGACAACAATGAGATTTTTACTCTATTTCCTGATTTAAAACATGGATTTTTTGATGCGAAAATTAAAAAACCTATGGAATCTTATTTGCATGCTGGTAGTAATATTAGTATGAACGCTTTGAACACCATTGTTGATAATGATATAGAAAGTTCTAAGCTTGGGGAAGCTGGTTTGCATGATATTTTTAGTCCCCCAAGCATTGAGGAGAAAATTTTCTTTGACGATACTTTGCCTCCCATATATGATGATTATAATGATAGTGGTCTTTTGGTGCCACCTACTATGGAGAGTAAATTTTGTTGTGATTATACTATGCCTCCAACACTTGATGAGAATAATAATGATAGCTACTTTGTTGAATTTGCTCCCACTACATCTAATAAAAGTGGTTATGCTTATGTGGAGAGTAATAATTTTATGCATGAGACTCATGATAAGAATGCTTTATGTGATAGTTATATTGTTGAGTTTGCTCATGACACTACTGAAAGTTATTATGAGAGAGGAAAATATGGTTGTAGAAATTTTCATGTTACTAAAACACCTCTCTATGTGCTGAAATTTTTGAAACTACACTTGTTTTATCTTCCTATGCTTGTTACTTTGCTCTTAATGAACTTGTTTATTTACAAGATTCCTATGCATAGAAAGCATGTTAGACTTAAATGAGTTTTGAATTTGCCTCTGGATGCTCTCTTTTTGCTTCAAATACTATTTCTTGCGAGTGCATCATTAAAACTGCTGAGCCCATCTTAATGGCTATAAAGAAAGAACTTCTTGGGAGATAACCCATGTGTTATTTTGCTACAGTACTTTGTTTTTATTTTGCGTCTTGGAAGTTGTTTACTACTGTAGCAACCTCTCCTTATCTTAGTTTAGTGTTTTATTGTGCCAAGTTAAGCCGTTGATAGAAAAGTAAGTACTAGATTTGGATTACTGCGCAGTTCCAGATTTCTTTGCTGTCACGAATCTGGGTCTACCTCCCTGTAGGTAGCTCAGAAAATTAAGCCAATTTACGTGCATGATCCTCAGATATGTACGCAACTTTCATTCAATTTGGGCATTTTCATTTGATCAAGTCTGGTGCCATTTTAAAATTCGTCAATATGAACTGTTCTGTTTTGACAGATTCTGCCTTTTATTTCGCATTGCCTCTTTTGCTATGCTGGATGAATTTCTTTGATCCACCAATGTCCAGTAGCTTTATGCAATGTCCAGAAGTGTTAAGAATGATTGTGTCACCTCTGAACATGTTAATTTTTATTGTGCACTAACCCTCTAATGAGTTTGTTTCGAGTTTGGTGTGGAGGAAGTTTTCAAGGATCAAGAGAGGAGGATGATATACTATGATCAAGAAGAGTGAAAGCTCTAAGCTTGGGGATGCCCCGGTGGTTCACCCCTGCATATTCTAAGAAGACTCAAGCGTCTAAGCTTGGGGATGCCCAAGGCATCCCCTTCTTCATAGACAAATTATCAGGTTCCTTCTCTTGAAACTATATTTTTATTCAGTCACATCTTATGTACTTTACTTGGAGCGTCTGTTTGTTTTTGTTTTGTTTGAATAAAATGGATCCTAGCATTCACTTTATGGGAGAGAGACACGCTCCGCTGTAGCACATGGACAAGTATGTCCTTAGTTTCTACTCATAGTATTCATGGCGAAGTTCCTTCTTCGTTAAATTGTTATATGGTTGGAATTGGAAAATGATACATGTAGTAATTGCTATAAATGTCTTGGGTAATGTGATACTTGGCAATTGTTGTGCTCATGTTTAAGCTCTTGCATCATATGCTTTGCACCCATTAATGAAGAAATACATAGAGCATGCTAAAATTTGGTTTGCATATTTGGTTTCTCTAAGGTCTAGATAATTTCTAGTATTTAGTTTGAACAACAAGGAAGACGGTGTAGAGTCTTATAATGTTTTCAATATGTCTTTTATGTGAGTTTTGCTGCACCGGTTCATCCTTGTGTTTGTTTCAAATAACCTTGCTAGCCTAAACCTTGTATCGAGAGGGAATACTTCTCATGCATCCAAAATACTTGAGCCAACTACTATGCCATTTGTGTCCACCATACCTACCTACTACATGGTATTTCTCCGCCATTCCAAAGTAAATTGCTTGAGTGCTACCTTTAAAATTCCATCATTCACCTTTGCAATATATAGCTCATGGGACAAATAGCTTAAAAACTATTGTGGTATTGAATATGTACTTATGCACTTTATCTCTTATTAAGTTGCTTGTTATGCGATAACCATGTTTCTGGGGACGCCATCAACTATTCTTTGTTGAATATCATGTGAGTTGCTATGCATGTCCGTCTTGTTTGAAGTAAGAGCGATCTACCACCTTATGGTTAAGCATGCATATTGTTAGAGAAGAACATTGGGCCGCTAACTAAAGCCATGATCCATGGTGGAAGTTTCAGTTTTGGACATATATCCTCAATCTCAAATGAGAAAATTATTAATTGTTGTTACATGCTTATGCATAAAAGAGGAGTCCATTATCTGTTGTCTATGTTGTCCCGGTATGGATGTCTAAGTTGAGAATAATCAATAGCGAGAAATCCAATGCGAGCTTTCTCCTTAGACCTTTGTACAGGCGGCATAGAGGTACCCCTTTGTGACACTTGGTCAAAACATGTGCATTGTGATGATCCGGTAGTCCAAGCTAATTAGGACAAGGTGCGGGCACTATTAGTATACTATGCATGAGGCTTGCAACTTGTAAGATATAATTTACATGATACATATGCTTTATTACTACCGTTGACAAAATTGTTTCATGTTTTCAAAATCAAAGCTCTAGCACAAATATAGCAATCGATGCTTTTCCTCTATGAGGACCATTCTTTTACTTTTATGTTGAGTCAGTTCACCTATTTCTCTCCATCCCAAGAAGCAAACACTTGTGTGAACTGTGCATTGATTCCTACATATTTGCATATTGCACTTGTTATATTACTCTATGTTGACAATATCCATGAGATGTACATGTTACAAGTTGAAAGCAACCGCTGAAACTTAATCTTCCTTTGTGTTGCTTCAATGCCTTTACTATGAATTATTGCTTTATGAGTTAACTGTTATGCAAGACTTATTGATGCTTGTCTTGAAGTGCTATTCATGAAAAGTCTTTGCTATATGATTCACTTGTTTACTCATGTCATATACATTGTTTTGATCGCTGCATTCACTACATATGCTTTACAAATAGTATGATCAAGGTTATGATGGCATGTCACTCCAGAAATTATCTGTGTTATCGTTTTACCTGCTCGGGACGAGCAGAACTAAGCTTGGGGATGCTGATACGTCTCCGACGTATCGATAATTTCTTATGTTCCATGCCACATTATTGATGTTATCTACATGTTTTATGCACACTTTATGTCATATTCGTGCACTTTCTGGAACTAACCTATTAACAAGATGCCGAAGTGCCAGTTCCTGTTTTCTGCTGTTTTTGGTTTCAGAAATCCTAGTAACGAAATATTCTCGGAATCGGACGAAATCAACGCCCAAGTTCCTATTTTCACCGGAAGCATCCAGAACACCCGGGAAGGACCAGAGGGGGCACTGGCCCCCAGACCATAGGCCGGCGCGGCCCAGGCCCCGCCGCGCCGCCTATGGTGTCGTCGCCCTTCGACCCTCCTGCGCCGCCTCTTCGCCTATATAAAGCCCCTGGATCGAAAACCACGATGCGTTGGACGAAACCCACGTAAACCTTCCGCAGCCGCCGCCATCGCGAAGCCAAGATCTCGGGGACAGACTCTCTGTTCCGGCACGCTGCCGGAGCGGGAAGTGCCCCGGAAGGCTTCTCCATCGACACCGCTGCCATCTCCACCGCCATCTTCATCACCGCTGCTGCTCCCATGAGGAGGGAGTAGTTCTCCATCGAGGCTCGGGGCTGTACCGGTAGCTATGTGGTTCATCTCTCCCATGTACCTCAATACAATAATCTCATGAGCTGCTTTACATGATTGAGATTCATATGAGTTTGTATCACAATTTATCTATGTGCTACTCTAGCAATGTTATTAAAGTAGTTTTATTCCTCCTGCACGTGTGTAAAGGTGACAGTGTGTGCACCGTGTTAGTACTTGGTTTATGCTATGATCATGATCTCTTGTAGATTGCGAAGTTAACTATTGCTATGATAATATTGATGTGATCTATTCCTCCTACATATGCATGAAGGTGACAGTGTGCATGCTATGCTAGTACTTGGTTTAATCTGTTGATCTATCTTACACTACAAGGTTACTAAAATATGAACAGTAATTGTGGAGCTTGTTAACTCCGGCATTGAGGGTTCGTGTAATCCTACGCAATGTGTTCATCATCCAACAAGAGTGTAGAGTATGCATTTATCTATTCTGTTATGTGATCAATGTTGAGAGTGTCCACTAGTGAAAGTGTAATCCCTAGGCCTTGTTCCTAAATACTGCTGCGTTACTACGCTTGTTTCATTGTTTACTGTGTTACTACTGCTGCAATACTACCACCATCAACTACACGCCAGCAAGCTATTTTCTGGCACCGTTGCTACTGCTCATACTTATTTATACCACCTGTATTTCACTATCTCTTCGCCGAACTAGTGCACCTATTAGGTGTGTTGGGGACACAAGAGACTTCTTGCTTTGTGGTTGCAGGGTTGCATGAGAGGGATATCTTTGACCTCTTCCTCCCTGAGTTCGATAAACCTTGGGTGATCCACTTAAGGGAAAACTTGCTGCTGTTCTACAAACCTCTGCTCTTGAAGGCCCAACACTGTCTACAGGAAAAGGAGGGGGAAGTAGACATCAAGCACTTTTCTGGCGCCGTTGCCGGGGACCAGAAAGCTACACAACAGGGATTTCCTCCCTCGTCAACCACGCGCCAGTCCTGGACAGCATCAGGCATCCCCAAGCTTAGATGCTTGAGTCTTCTTGAAATATGCAGGGATGAACCACGGGGGCATCCCCAAGCTTAGAGTTTTCACTCTCCTTGATCATATTGTATCATCCTCCTCTCTTGATCCTTGAAAACTTCCTCCACACCAAACTCAAAACAAACTCATTAGAGGGTTAGTGCATAATCAAAAATTCACATGTTCAGAGGTGACACAATCATTCTTAACACTTCTGGACATTGCCGAAAGCTACTTAAAGTTAATGGAACAAAGAAATCCATCCAACATAGCAAAAGAGGCAATGTGAAATAAAAGGCAGAATCTGTCAAAATAGAACAGTCCGTAAAGACGAATTTTTCAGGGGCACTTAACTTGATCAGATGAAAATGCTCAAATTGAATGAAAGTTGCGTACATACCTGAGGATCACACACGTAAATTGGCAGATTTTTCTGAGTTACCTACAGAGAGGCCTATTGAAATTCGTGACAGCAAGAAATCTGTTTCTGCGCAGCAATCCAAATCTAGTATCATCTTACTATCAATGACTTTACTTGGCACAACAATGCAATAAAATAAAGATAAGGAGAGGTTGCTACAGTAGTAACAACTTCCAAGACACAACAAAACAGTAGCAAAATAAAAACATGGGTTATCTCCCAAGAAGTGCTTTCTTTATAGCCATTAAGATGGGCTCAGTAATTTCAATGATGCACTCGCAAGAAATAAGAGTTGAAGCAAAAGAGAGCATCAAAAGCAAATATGAAACAAATTTAAGTCTAACCCACTTACTATGAAAAGGAATCTTGTACACAAATAAATTCATGGGGAGCAAAGTAACAAGCATAGGAAGATAAAACACGAGTAACTTCAAGATTCTCAACATAGAGAGGGGAAACTTAATATTATTAAGATGCATATAACCATATTTCCCTCTCTCATAATAACTTTCAGTGGCATCATGAACAAATTCAACAATGTAACTATCACATAAAGCATTCTTATTCACATGCATAAAAGTATCATTACTCTCCACATAAGCATAATCAATTTTACTAGTAATAGTGGGAATAAAACTACCACAACCATCATTGTAATCATCATAAATTGCAGGCATGGTATAATCATAATAAACTTTATCCTCCATAGTAGGTGGCACCAAAATACCACTATCATTATAATCATCATAAATGGGAGGCAAAGTATCATCAAAGAAAATTTTCTCCTCAAAACTTGGGGGACTAAAAATATCACAAGCTTCCCCAAGCTTAAATTCTTCCATAGCATTAGCAACAATGGTGTTCAAAGCATTCATACTAATAACATTGGCATTATCATGCATATAAAGTTCCATAGGTTTTTTAATTTTCTCTTCAAACACCTCATGTCCTAATTCAATATAAATTTCATAAAGATCTCTAATTTTGTTGTTGTTTTCCATTAAGCCTAACTAGTGAAAATAAAAACAAGAAACAAAAAGATGCAATTACAGGATCTAAAGGAAATAGCTTCGAGCACTCACACACCAGCAACAATGCTAGGAAATAGCTTAGTAGTCGGAGGATGTGAATACCTTTTACCTTACCTCCCCGACAACGACGCCAGAAAATAGCTTGCTGTCCACAACTGGCGCGTGGTTGACGTGGGAGGTAGAAATCTCTGTGGTGTAGCTTTTCTTCGTTCCCCGGCAACGGCGCCAGAAAATAGCTTGATGTCTACGCACGCTTCTATTCCTGTAGACAGTGTTGGGCCTCCAAGAGCAGAGGTTTGTAGAACAGCAGCAAGTTTCCCTTAAGTGAATCACCCAAGGTTTATCGAACTCAGGGAGGTAGAGGACAAAGATATCCCTCTCAAGCAACCCTGCAATTACGATACAAGAAGTCTCTTGTGTCCCCAACACACCTAATACACTTGTCAGATGTATAGGTGCACTAGTTCGGCGAAGAGATAGTGAGATGCAAATGATATGGATGAATATGAGTGGTAATAGCAATCTGAAATAAAGATGGCAGCAAGTAAACATGTAACAGAACTTGTTGGAAACGGTGTTTCAATGCTTAGAAACAAGGCCTAGGGATCATACTTTCACTAGTGGACACTCTCAACATTGATCACATAACTGAATAAACAAATACTACTTTCTCTACACTCTCTTGTTGGATGACAAACACCATTCATTGTGTAGGGCTACAAGAGCTCCCTCAAGCCGGAGTTAACAAGCTCCACAACATTCGGTGTTCATATTTAAGTAACCTTAGAGTGCATAATAGACCATTGCAATTATACCGAGTACTAACATAGCATGCACACTGTCACCGTCAGGCTATGAAAGGGGGAATAGATCGCATCAATACTATCATAGTAATAGTTAACTTCATAATCTACAAGAGATCACAATCATAGCTTATACCAAGTACTACATGATGCACACACTGTCAACATTACATCATGGAGGAGGAATAGACTACTTTAATAACATCACTAGAGTAGCACATAGATGATATTCAACTAGATCACAAAGCTCATGATCACATAAAGATCACATGGGAGAGAGAGATGAACCACATATCTACGGTACAGCCCTTAGCCTCGGGGGAGAACTACTCCCTCCTCATCACAGGAGATAGCGATGGCGATGAAGATGGCGGTGGCGTCGATGGAGATGACTCCGGGGGAAATTCCCCGTCCCGGCGGCGTGCCGGAACAGAGACTTCTGTCCCCCGAATCTTGGCTTCGTGATGGCGGCGGCTCTGGAACTTTTCTCGTATCGTGGCTTATTCGTGTCGAAGTTTTAGGTCACGAAGGCTTAAATAGGCGAAGAGGCGGAGTCGGAAAGGGTCTGGAGGGGCCACACACCAGGGGGGCGCCCCCCCTCTGGCCGCGCCGCCATGGCGTGTGGGGGCCCTGGGCCTCCCCTCTGGCCCCTCTTCGGTGTTCTGGAAGCTTCGTGGGAATATAAGATCGTGGGCCTTGATTTCGTTCAATTCCGAGAATATTTCCTTATTATGATTTCTGAAACCAAAAACAGCAGAAAACAGGAACTGGCACTTCGGCATTTCGTTAATAGGTTAGTTCCGAAAAATGCATAATAATGACATAAAGTGTGTATAAAACATGTGAGTATCATCATAAAAGTAGCATGGAACATAAGAAATTATAGATACGTTTGAGACGTATCAGTGGACACTCGGCGCGACCGTGAAGTGTCCCCGGAGACGCATCCGAGGTGCATATTTGGGCTGCATTTCCGTCTCCGCGGACAGCCCGGTCACTATGTGCTAGGCCGCTGGGCCTGGTCCCTGAAGCATTTTTCGAACGCGCGGACACAAATGGACGCCCTAACTGCAAGAGATTGTGGAAGATGAATATGACATGTGGGTTCCACTTCCACTATCAAAGCATTTACACCTATGATCTTCAAATACTAGCCAGCAGCACATATGCCGGCTACGGTATTGGAATCACCATTTACACATGTCGTAAAAAGTTTCTGAGCGGACCCCACCGGTTGTTCGCCAAACCAGCTCTAGTAGAAACAAGAGGAGAGAGTGGAGAGAAGAAGGTGTGTTCTTTAGTGTTTATTTGAATGTATGTGAAACGTGCAGTTGTTGTTGAGTTGGTGCCGGCGCCTCCAATAATACCCCTTCATACAGGATTTCTTTGGGATTTGCTGGCGCTTGTATTAAACTTGGGACGGCGTGGATTTTTATTAGGAACATCCTCACTGAAATTCCCAAATCACTGTCGTCAATGATTTATGCTCGCCGGTGGAGACGCTCTAAGTGAATTAACCTATAATCCTGATCATAGTGTACCAAGCAGCTCCAGAGTTTTATTTATACCCCCTCATGTCCAAAATATGTTGCATATAAGGTTTGGTCAAAGTCAAACTTCGTAAAATTTTATCATTTATGTTGATAAAAATCAAAACATATACAACAAAAGAATAATATTTTAGAATTGTCATGAAATATATTTTTATATTATATGCATTTGCTATAGTAGATGTTTGTATTATTATCTATATATTTTTGATCAAAGTTTACACAGTTTAATTTGCCCGAAAAAATATGCGCAACATAAAATGGGCAGGAATGAGTCCTAGGATTTGCAAGTTTAAGGTTTCAACGACAAGAATTTGCAGTTTAGGATGGTTCAAAAAAAATACGCTAGACAAAGACACCGACAGAGAAGCACATATTTTTGCTACAAAGTATTTGGATACAAAGTACGCCTAGGCTATTACCCGTAACTTGCACCTTCTTTTATTCTCTCCCGGTTTGAGTGCATTATCAGGATTGCTTCAGGACACGATTATTGCATAACATGGGTATTTTTCTACCACCAAATATGTGAAGTGTATGTATCTAGCTACGGACATTTGATGTCAGAGATTTTTTTATGCATGACTTTATTATGACGAAATAGGTACGTGCACCCTGGCAAATATTTTGATTCAAAGATACACTTCATGGAACGATTTTAATAAATTTGATATTTTCTGTGGATGAAATATTTTGGATCACAAACATTACAAAAAATGGGATATTTGAGAAATCTTGAAATTAATATGCTTTTACTCAAAGATTTACTCCGCGTTGGAGCATACAATGAGCATATATTTTGATGTTTTACAATAAATTATTTGCACACAACAATTACAAGCATCCAATTATTTTTCTGCAATAAAATTGTCCGCTCTCTCGTCCCTCCCTTCTCCTCAATCCTCCCAGACCAATAGCAGAAGCAATGCCCCGTAGGGGGGAGGGCGAGGGGGAAAGTGAATATCCATTAGATCATAGACAACAAAAAGCGAAAACCGATGCTTAAGAGGCGCCTCCCTGTTGTCGTGGAGAAGGCCATGGAGCTATCCTTGCTCTGCAACGTCCCCACTCTGCGTCATATCATACCGTCCTAGCGAGGCCGAGCTAGTGGTTTGGCCTTCACCGGGGGCGGCTGCCGATGTCGTGAGGAAAAACGGAGAACTGCCAGAATTGGAAGGTCCAAGAATAAGTTGGAGAGCACGGACTTCATCAAGCAGATGGATGAGAAGTTGAGAGTGAAGCTATCCAAAGTCCAGCTGAAAGACGAGAGGAGTTGGTTCTATCAACGTTTCTTGATCTCCACCTCTTGTCTTTGCAGCTAGACTTTGGACATCTTCACTCTCAACTTCTCATTCATCTGGTTGATGAAGTCTGTGCTCTCCAACTTGTTGACCTGTCCAACTCAAGAAGGTCTCTCTACTGCCTCACGACATCGGCAGACGCCCCCGGCGAAGGCCAAACCACTGGCTCGGCCTCGCTAGGACGATATGCCATGACGCAGAGGGGGATGTCGCAGAGCATGGATAGCCCTGGCTTTCTTCACGACAACAGGGAGGCGCCTCTTCAGCGCCGTTTTGTGCCTTTTGTTGTCTATGATCCATTGGATCTTCACTTTGCCCCTCGCCCTCCCCCTACGAGGCATTGCTTCTTCTATTGGTTTGCGAGGATTGAGGAGAAGGGAGGGACGAGAGCGGACCATTTTATAGTAGAAAAATAATTGGATGGTCGTAATTGCTGTGCAAATAATTTATTGTGAAAGATTAAAATATGTGCTCGTAGTATGCTCTAACGCTGAGTAAATCTTTGAGTAAAAGGATATTAATTTCAAGATTTCTCAAATTTCCCATTTGTGTAATGTTTGTGATCAAAAATGTTTCATCCACAGAAAATATCAAATTTATTAAAATCATTCCATTGCGTGTATCTTTGAATCAAAATATTTGCCAGGGTGACGTATTTCGCCATAATAATGTCATGTATAAAATAAAATCCCTGACATCAAACTGTAGCTAGATTAAAACACTTCGCATATTTGGTGGCAGAAAAATACACATATGCTATGATCGTGTGGTGAAGTAATCTTAACAATGCACTCATATGGCAGGCAAGCTCCATTCGGCCAAAACCTTGCGTTGTTTTGGAGCCTGTCTACACATGCAGGCAACCAATCAAAAACTTTGCGTTGTTTTGGAGACCAATCATGCCCCAAGTCATCTAAAAAAAATCGTGCCCCAAGTTTCGTCACACAGCTATGCCGCAAATGTTTCAAGGTTTCACAAAGGGCTGATGATTTCCCGTGTCGAACGTGAAACCAAACGAAAACGTGCCAACTGGCCAGGGATGTTGCTGACGAGAAAAATGCAAAAGAAAAAAAACTGCTTCAGCTCTTTGTACTGAGTTACTGATGCGAGTGGTCACGTGACGTTTGCGAGTGGTCCGGCCCGGTGTGTGCAAGGTGACCGGCTGTGTGCAAGGTGACCGGCTTTCCTAGAGCCTGAATAGCCGACCGACCGACCAAGAGCGTGGAATGGAGTTCAGTTGGATGGCTGTCGTAAACTCGGATGCCACGTACTGTCTGCGCTCAGCTCACTAGTCGGCTGAGCGTGGCCAGCTGCACCTTCCCCACCCAAATCTGGGTCTTTTGGGCTTTATTTGGGTCTAGGTGGGCCGCCTCGGGCACGGTGGCGGCTTCACCGGCGGACAGAGGAACAGGTGCCCGTGCTAGGATGGCAGAGAGGGTGGCATGCCTGCTGCAGTGCGGCGGCAGGGTTTTACGGGCCAAGTCAGGCCTATGTAGGCCTGGTTTGTTTCAGCTGCAACATCCGGCTTACTACCACCAACAGTGGTGGCGGTCGTTCCCTCCCGCACGTTATTGTATTGTCACCCCTCGCTGGAGTCCCTTCTTCTTGGTCTTGTCAGCCTCACTACATGAGCCACATGAGACGACAATGGTGATTGTAAGATTGGTGGACCGCTTCGGAGCCGCGGTGTGGTTTTTTGGAGGTCGGGAGAAATCCATGTCATCTCAGCATTGACACGGTGACGATTGCAGGTGTCGCCATTCCTTCGTGAAGGGCGTCGACTGTACATCTTCCTAATCCTCGTAGTATATCAGGATAAACACTAGGATCAGTTCGGGCAGCAACATCAACGCTGCCGCTTTCTTTCTTGGAGGTGTTGCTTGGTGCGCGGTGCTTCAGAGTGCTAGGAGCGTGGTGGGAACTCCCCGGAGGCTGCGGCAGTTGATGATCATCTTCTTTTTCGCCGATCCGTCGGTGTCGGCATTGTTTCTTTTCTTTTAATCTATTCTTTTTTTTGCTCCCGACTCGTTGTATTGTGTGGCTACTATATTAATATAGCGGGGCGTAAAACCTATTTCAAGGAGTTTGGTAGGTGTTGGATTACGAAAGATTCAAATTGCCTCCTGAAAAATGCATGCTCTGTTAGAACTTAGGATTTCGTCTGCAAACCAACGTCTATGCATTAGACTGACTCAAGGACAATGAAATACATACTGTGTAGTTGCCTGCATCTCTACTTGATATCTAATAGCAAGCTGCTCTTGGCGGACGCTAGAACAACACATCAGGGAGAGCTAAGAACAAGAGAAGGAGAAAAGACTCAGAATCTGAGTGATGCTCTAAACCGGAAGAGAGAAAGCGGAAGCGGAGGAGGTGCTTTCTGCTTTCTCTCTTCAAATTTTAGAGTGGCAGTCAAATTCTAGTCTTGTTTTCTTATCTTCGTCTTAGCTTTTCTTGATGTGTCGTTTTAGCGCTATGACAACTTGTTATTAGATATCAAACAGAGATGCCGGCAACAGCAGTGTCAGCATGTACTCATGTGTGTGTCTGTACTGACGGCCTACTGGAGCATGTGTCCTTGAGTGAGTCCAGATCAGATGGAATGAATAAATGATTGGTTTGTCGCATGACGTTTGTTGGTGACAAGAGAGAGAAGTGATCCTGAGGCTTCTCATCATCAGGGATCAAAGTACCGGGATCTGATTGGATCTCACTGAGAACGCATTTTCCCTGTACTTTGCCTTTGTAGACAACATTTTTCTACGAGGCAAGTTCAAGCCATCCGACCCCTACTGAATTACGGCTCAATCTCAATCCAAAGCAAGATTTTCAGCACTTCAATTAGAGTACAATCTACATATAAGGCATGGACATTTTTAGCTCAGATTTTCATGTGTACTATCGAGATTGTACCCTAATTCAAGCGTTGACATTGTCCATGTCTTCTATCATGATCCCTAGTTGTGAACACCTAAAGGAAAAAACCTTACTCCTCTCGCTCATGTCTCGCATCCGTGTAGGCAAGGGCAATACCTCACCCGCCGTCTCTTCCTCCCCTTATCCAACACCGGCGGCGTGGGCTGTGGGGCATTGCATTTGTGGTGCCACCGGCAGCGACCAAACCTTCCCCACGCGCGTGGGGCGCAGACACGCACAACGGCCCGTGGCGGTCCGGTGAGGCCCGGGTGATCATGGTGGCGGTGGAGCAGCCTCTTGGCTGCTGTGTGCCATGGTAGTTGGAGCTTGGACGGCTGGTTGGCTGATCATGGCCGGCTGCACCCTTCCGGCCCAGATCTAGACCGTTTGGACCCCATCTTGATCTAGGCGGGCCGCCTTAGGTGCGGTGGTGGTGGAAGAAGGAGCAGGTGCTTGTGCTGGGGTGGTGGAGAGGATGGTGTGCCTGCAGTGCGGCGGCCGGGCTTTACGCGCCCGATCTGGGCCTAGCCGGGCCTAGTTTGTCCCTGTAGCAGCATTCGATCGGCTACCGCTAACGGCGGTGGAGGTTGTTCCCTCCCGCGTGCTACTATATCACTGGCCCTCTCGAGAGTCCCTTCTTCTCGGTTTTGTCGACCTCGTAACTTGCGCTACAATGAGAGGGCAGCGGTGATTGCAAGATTGTGGTGGTCTGTTTCGGTGGAGCGCTACGGAGCATCTGGGGTGTTTATTTGAGGTCAGGAGAAATCCACGTCGTCTCGGCATTAACGCGGTGACGCTTGGGGTTGTCGTCGTTCCTTCGGGAAGGGCATCAGGTGTACCTCTGCCCCACTCCCCTAGCGTACCTGAGGAACCATAGGACCAGTCTGGGCAGTAGCGTCGCCATCATCGCTTTTCTTCTTAGAGGTGTTGCTTGATACGTGGCGCTTCAAAGTGCGAGGAGCGCGGTAGGAATTCTCCAGAGCGCAATGGTTGCAGACCATCTTCGTTTCGGCCGATCCGCCAATGTCGGATTTTTTTTTGTTTTCTCTTGTTTTCCTTTTCTGATCTTGATTGTGTTGTTGCCCTAGAAGACTTATTGTATCGTGTGGATGCTATATTAATATAACAGGGCGCAAGCCTATTTCGATGAGTTTGGTAGGTTACGAAAGATTTGAACTTTCCTCCTAACAAAATGCATGCTCTCTTGGAACTTATGCTATCTCAAACCCCCTGCATAGGGACCGAATGTGTCCGTTGCGGTCCACGAAGGATAGATGCGAGGCCAAATGGTGTGCCTCATCTAGAACGGGCTACATTTGGGTCCGGTTTGCGGTGGCCACGGACACTGCGCGTCCACGCGTGTCCACTCTAGATCACGATGGGCCCGCATGTCAGCGACATGGGAGGCAAGGCGATGCGAGTCCATGCGGTCTTCTTAAATGATGACCCTTCGTCGTCCTCAAACCCACACACGTCCCCTAGTTCTCTCTCTCCCTCTCTCCCTCCAAGGACCATCGAAACCCTAGCTTGGTGCCCTAGCTCACAACCATGGCCAAAGGATACGGATGGTTCCACCCCAGGCGCAATGACCACAAGGCCACCGGTGGCGGCAATGGCGTCCGCCACTTCGTCCACGAGGCCCAGAGGCCACCTCGTCCTCCACCTGTGTTGCGCTTCGAGAGAAGCGTCTACGTGGAGGTCGAGACCGCCCGCCAGTTCGCAGAGTCCGGCGTGCCTCTGCCCTAACCTGACGTCCACCTTCCCCATGGGTGGCATCTAAATCAAGCGCGGGTGCTGGTGCCCGCCATCCCCGCGCGGGGGCCTGATTGCTGGCGGGAGATCCTGCGGCGGTGAGATAACTTGCTGCCCGATCTGAGGCGCGACCCGACCTAACCCGTGGACTCTCCACTCTGGGGCTGCTCGTTCGAGGCGGAGCACGAGGAGCGGCGCACCAGCATTGTGGCATACCTTAAAGACCTCAAGGACGAGGACGTCGACCACGAGGCACAGGAGGAGGCGCACTAGGCACCGCCGCCTCCACCGGTGGCCGTGAAGGAGGAGTTGTCGGAGTGGCCGCAATGACATCACTAGGATGGCTTTGTCTTCCCCACGCTGCGCCATGGCCATCCTGATTGGGGGCAGTACGTCGGGGCAGCCAGGAACTACGTGGATCCCATCCCGTGGGTTCCGTCGCTGACTCTAGAGGCCTACAACCAGGCCGTGAAGGAGGAGGACCCGCCAGAGGAGGACAACAATGGCGGCGGCAGCTACAAGCCGATGGAGGAGGCCATCTGTCGATCCATCCTCATCTCCGAGGCGGAGGACCGGGCCAAGTCGATTGGCCTCGAGGAGGCCATCCAGTTGTCGCAGCAGGCAGCCGCACCAGCGCCCCTCCCCCCACCTCCACCCGACAGCTGAGCAGCTGCCCCTCCCTCCTCCTCTGCCCGATGTGTGGCCGCCGCCGCAGGTCTTCATTAATCTCGGCGATGAGGACTAGATGCCAGCGGCGACTATAAGCTATCTCCCCCTTTGTTTTTCTTGTTTTGTTGGTTGTAAAATGGGCTCCTATATAGATTAAACATATGTGTTTTCTTTTTTGTTGGGCTTTTTTGCGGAGGGGCATTGGGGCCGCTGCCACCCGCATACGGACGGCAACCTGTTTCATGTATGCGGACCGCCGCATCAGAATGGACAATTTTGCGGGGGCATTGGAGATGGCCTTACGACATACTCCAACGGGGCGACGCAAACGGACGCTGAGCAACCATTTGCGTCCTTGCGGTTGAAAAATGTGCCTGCACCCTGCTCCAGCGGGGCGGCGCATAGTGACCGGGCCGTCCGCGGAGACGCAAACACGTCCCAAAAATGTGTCACATTTCAGTCTCTGCGGATGCTGCGTGGTCTCGCCAAGTGACCGCGTTGGTTGCATTCGGGTCCGCTAGGCAGTGACTAGGGAAGAAAAATATTTTCTCATTACTATTGATTGGCCAAAAGGACCATCTTTATAAAGATGGTTAGTCGAGTTAACCTAAAATTACAAGGTCCGCATCATCTGTGTAGACTTGGCGGGCCATCTGAACAACGCGAGCCCATGTGCGGTTGTGCTCGGCCATGGATGGAGCTAGGGTTTAGGTTGAGGTGTGCCCGTCACCCCCGCCGGCGTCCACCATATATAGGCACGACGGGGCGGGAAATGGCGTTCGCGCGCAAGTAGTTTCCGCGCGCGTGAAATGCCGGTGAAACGCGCCAATCTATTGGCGCACGCAGGAACCTGTAATCGGCGGTGGCATGCCTCGACGGGACTTTAAACCGCCATTACCAACCTTGACGGTGTCAGTGCTAAAAAAAATGGGTCCGCACTGCTGGAATACCCCCGACGCAAACGGTCATCTCGTGTGCAAATGCTATGCACAGGAACAGAAACAAAAACACGCTGTCAATGAGATGATCTAGTGAGATCCCCATACTTTGCGCTTGATGATGAGCAGCTGCACGATCGCTTCTCTCTCCTGTCACCAACCAACGTCAGAGGACAATGCAATCATTATTCATTCCATTCCATTTCATCGGATCTGAACTGATTGAAGGACACATGCGGCAGTAAGCCATCAGTACGAACACACATAGGAGTACAGAGCCATCAGTACGAACACACATAGGAGTACAGACCGATACAGTCGCACACTGCTGCTGCCTGCATCTTTGTTTGACACTCTTGTGTGACAAGAAGCTGTCCATGGGGAAGCCATGTCTCAGCTCTCGACGCTGAAATAACGACACATGAAAAACTAAGCAGAAGAAGATTCATCAAATGGGGACCGGCTCTAAACTGAAGAGAGAAAGCAAACGGGGTTGCTGCCGGCATGGACGGATGGTTCATCTAGAAGATCTTCTACTGGGGTGGGCGCGACCGCTTATTGTACCCCTTGGCGGCGTCGGCGGCCCTGGCAGCGGGGGTGCCCTTGGCGAAGGCGGCCGAGAGGTCGGAGTAGAGGCTGCCGATGCGTGCGATGTTGCTGTTGAGCTCGCGGATGAGGGCCACGTTGCGGTTCAGGTCGCTGTCCTCGCCGGACTCCTGGTTCTGCTTGATCTCCTGGATCAGCACCCGGTTGTGCTCTAGGATGCCCTGCACCTGTCCGGAGCACCGCTCAAACGCCTGCACCGCCTTCCCGTTCTTGGCTCCTCCTCCGTTTGGAACCGCCTCCCCGCCGCCGCCGCTGCCGTTCTCCATCCCGGCCTGCCTCTCTGCGTCGCCCTGATCTAGTTCTGTGTATGGAAGGAGGAAGATGGGTGTTCGGCGTGGGGGGTCGTCACGAGGAGAACGAGAGAGAGACACGAGGTGGAGGAGAATTTATCGTCGTGCTCGGGATGCGTGCTGCAACGGGTCCTAACGGGCTTTATTTCAGGGGGAAAGCGCCGAGATTAGGTTTGGTTTTTTCCATCGAGCGGCCCGGCACATCTCTCTAAGCCTCGTTCGGCAGGCAAGGATAGAAGTGTATGATCTGAAGTGTTTCGGGTGAAGACAAGTGTTTTGGGTGGTATCGCATGAACTCTCTAGCTTTTCAGGGCGATGTAGCTATCGGGAGGGAGAAAAACTCGAACTGTAAACCCGGTCTGTAGCTTTCTCTTCGGAATGGCCCGCAGCAACTCGTAGAGCTCGATCACGAGCCCACAACACAGGCCACGCCTGCAGTAAAGTTCGTCCTCATTTTGATCGCGAGAAAAAACGCGAGGGGGAGCTAGCGTTTTTATTCACACTTGTAGCGGTAGGTCTTGTACAAATACCTGGGGCTGAACCCTTCCAAATCGGTACATCCCGGCCGGCTGAACAGTTCAGCACGCATTTACGGGAGTCTTTAGCTAGCCTGATGAAATCATTACACTCTAATCCCTTGAATACCTGTATGCCGAACGAGGCCTGGATTTAGGATTTCCGGAGATTTCACACCGGGGCCTCTCCGCTCACAGCCCGTGAGTTTCGATGGATTTCCATACTAGCTTTGTTTGCCAAATTCGTTCTCGAAAATATTTCCTTGTATAGAACTACTATATGCACCGAGTATGCTCAAGAAAGGGTAAATGGTGTTGATAATCAAAGGTAGAACACTTGCCATGTAGGGAGAAAAAAATACAATCAAGCATTTGGGCCAGGATTACATGATAAAACTTAATTAAAAAAATAAAGAGACATATTCAAGAAAATAAACACATACCATTGATTGTTGTTGTCGTCGCCGGATCTGGCCACCGAGAAGGATGAGAGGTCAGATCTAGTCACCGAGAAGGTTGAGAGGTCAGATCTGACCATGGAGCGGATAGCAAAAGGACCGTCGAGGTTAGCAACAAGGACAATAGTAGAAGGATAATTGAAACTTACCAGAGCGATGATGGAGAAACGGATCCAGGCTCCGACGACCGAGAAGGATGAGGGAGGCGTCCCTTGTTGCTCGGCGAGACCAGATCTAAGCATGGGGATGACATGGAAGGCATCACTTCCCGCGGTATGAACGGAGCTATATGGAGGAGAAGGAGGAGGACGTCGATCTTGGCTTAACGAGGGAGGATCTATACTTCAGATGATGGTCGACGAGATAGAAGTGTTCGTGAAGTTTCGGGGATAGAAGTTGAGAGCGGAGAGAGGGAGAGGCGAGCCATGGTGGAGGGGAACTCTTTGGGCCGAAAGAACTATTCGTGTGAGGGGCTACGGTTCCAACGCAATTTGTAGAGGCCGGCTCTAACCCTAATTCACGTGGTTTCCATGTGTTGCTGTTGTTTTCGTCACACGTGTCTACATCTCAATTCGCCGCGTGCCACACGTCTTGAATTGTCTTCCTGGAAATGGAAAGGAACCGTCCCCTTTTTTCTAAGCAATATTACATAAAAATAAAACAAATAATAAATACATACTATTGGTTGTTGATGTCATTGCCGCATCTTTTCACTGGAGGACAAAGGAAGGGTGAGAGGTTATATTTGAAGGTGCAACAAAGGAGGAAGGACAATTGGGTTTACCACGAGGACGGTGGTAGAAGGATGCTTGAGCCTCACATTGAGATGGTGGAGGATGGAGAAGATAAAAATCTAGCCATTCACAAGATGAGAAAGACATCCGATGTCGCCGATGATACCATATCTATACGGTGGATGGCATGGAACACATCTGTTCCCTCAACACGAATCTTGCTATATGGAGGGCGAGGATGGAGTTCTTGACGTAACAAGGTAGGGTCGATTCTTCACGCGATGGTTAACAGTATAGAACAGTTTGTGATGTTTCAGAGATCGGAGTGGAGAACCGAGAGATAGGAGGACCATGGTGGATGGGAACTCTTTGGGCAGAAAGAACTATCCATGTGATTGGATTCCAGTGTTATTTGTAGAGCTCGGCTTAAACCCCGGTTTACATGTTTTATTGAAGTTGTCATTGGTTTTTATCACACTTATCTACATCTCAATTCACATGTGACACATGTCTTGTCTCTCGTGAAGTGGAAATGAGTTGTCCGAATTTTCCTAAGCAATATTACATAAAAGGAAAAAAAGGAAACATACTATTGATCCCATGTTTCTCGAACCCCTATTCGTACTAGCTATTCGATCACACTTATCACACTTATCTACATCTCAATTCACATGTGACACATAAATTAAGAAGTGAAGAAGTGAAGAAGAAGAACCCCCTATGATCCCATGTTTCTCGAACCCCTATTCGATTCCCGCATGTTGAACGAACCCGTTATGATAAACTGCCATTCGTAGTAGCTAGGGAGCATCGTGTTATGAACTACCATTCGTAATAGCTAGGGCTGATTTCGTTAATTGCTAGCTTAGTAAGTTCGCAACTGTTGGAGATATGCCCAAGAGACAATAATAAAATGGTTATTATAATATATCTTTGTGTTTATGATAATGTTTGCATACCATGCTATAATTGTATTAACCGAAACATTGATACATGTGTGTTATGTAAACAACAAGGAGTCCCTAGTAAGCCTCTTGTATAACTAGCTTGTTGATTAATAGATGATCATGGTTTCGTGATCATGAACATTGGATGTTATTAATAACAAGGTTATGTCATTGATGAATGATGTAATGGACACAATTAAGCGTAGCATAAGATCACGTCATTAAGTTCATTTGTTATAAGCTTTCGATGCATAGTTACCTAGTCCTTCGACCATGAGATCATGTAAATCACTTATGCCAGAAGGGTACTTTGATTACATCAAACGCCACTGCGTAAATGGGTGGTTATAAAGGTGGGATTAACTATTCGGAAAGTATGAGTTGAGGCATATGGATCAAGAGTGGGATATTGTCCATCCTGATGACGGATAGATATACTCTGGGCCGTTGATGTCTACGCATGCTTCTATTCCTGTAGACAGTGTTGGGCCTCCAAGAGCAGAGGTTTGTAGAACAGCAGCAAGTTTCCCTTAAGTGAATCACCCAAGGTTTATCGAACTCAGGAAGGTAGAGGACAAAGATATCCCTCTCAAGCAACCCTGCAATTACGATACAAGAAGTCTCTTGTGTCCCCAACACACCTAATACACTTGTCAGATGTATAGGTGCACTAGTTCGGCGAAGAGATAGTAAAACACAGGTGGTATAGATGGTGGTAATATTGCAGGAAGTAAAGATGCAGTAAACGAACATGTAGCAGAACAGTAAATAAACGGTGCCAGAAAATAGCTTGGTGGCATGGGAGGCAATTCTCTGCGGTGTAAACAAGGCCTAGGGATCATACTTTCACTAGTGGACACTCTCAACATTGATCACATAACTGAATAAACAAATACTACTTTCTCTACACTCTCTTGTTGGATGACAAACACCATTCATTGTGTAGGGCTACAAGAGCACCTCAATGCCGGAGTTAACAAGCTCCACAACATTCGATGTTCATATTTAAATAACCTTAGAGTGCATGATAGACCATTGCAATTATACCAAGTACTAACATAGCATGCACACTGTCACCATCAGGCTATGAAAGGGGGAATAGATCGCATCAATACTATCATAGTAATAATTAACTTCATAATCTACAAGAGATCACAATCATAACCTATGCCAAGTACTACATGATGCACACACTATCAACATTACATCATGAAGGAGGAATAGAGTACTTTAATAACATCACTAGAGTAGCACATAGATGATATTCAACTAGATCACAAAGCTCATGATCACATAAAGATCACATGGGAGAGAGAGATGAACCACATAGCTACGGTACAACCCTTAGCCTCGAGGGAGAACTACTCCCTCCTCATGGGAGACAGCAGCGGTGATGAAGATGGCGGTGGTGTCGATGGAGATGCCTTCCGGGGGCACTTCCCCGTCCCGGCGGCGTGCCGGAACAGAGACTTCTGTCCCCCGAATCTTGGCTTCGCGATGGCGGCGGCTCTGGAACTTTTCTCGTATCGTGGCTTATTGGTGTCGAGGTTTTAGGTCACGACGACTTATATAAGCGAAGAAACGGAGTCGGAAGGGGTCTGGGGGTCCCACACACCAGGGGGGCGTGCCCCCCTCTGGCCGCGCCGCCATACTGTGTGGGGGCCCTGGGCCTCCCCTCTGGTCCCTCTTCGGTGTTCTGGAAGCTTCGTGGAAATATAAGATCGTGGGCCTTGATTTCGTCCAATTCCGAGAATATTTCCTTACTAGGATTTCTGAAACCAAAAATAGCAGAAAACAGGACTGGCACTTCGGCATCTCGTCAATAGGTTAGTTCCGGAAAATGCATATAAATGATGTAAAGTGTGTATAAAACATTTGTGTATCATCATAAAAGTAGCATGGAACATAAGAAATTATAGATACGTTTGAGACGTATCAAGCATCCCCAAGCTTAGTTCCTACTCGCCCTCGAGTAGGTAAACGATAACAAGGATAATTTCTGAAGTGACATGCTATCATAATCTTGATCAATACTATTGTAAAGCTTATGAGATGAATGTAGCGATTCGAATCAATGGTGAAGACAATGAGTAAACAACTGAATCATATAGCAAAGACTTTTCATAAATAATATTTTCAAGACAAGCATCAATAAGACTTGCATAAGAGTTACTCATAAAGCAATAGATTCTTAGTAGAAAGCTTTGAAGCAACACAAAGGAAGATATAAGTTTCAGCAATTGCTTTCAACTTCAACATATTTATCTCATGGATAGTTGTCAACATAAAGCAATATAACAAGTGCAATAGGTAAACATGTAAGAATCAATACACGCAGTTGATACAAGTGTTTGCTTCTAAGATAGAAAGAAGTAGGTGAACTGACTCAACAATAAAGTAGAAGAATGGCCCTTCACAGAGGGAAGCATGGATTACTATTTTTGTGCTAGAGCTTTTCATTTGAAAACATAGAAACAATTTTGTCAACGGTAGTAATAAATCATATGTGTTATGTATAAAATATCCTATAAGTTGCAAGCCTCATGCATAGTATACCAATAGTGCTCGCACCTTGTCCTAATTAGCTTGGATTAACATGGATTATCATTGCATAGCATATGTTTCAACCAAGTGTCACAAAGGAGTACCTCTATGCCGCCTGTACAAAGGTCTAAGGAGAAAGCTTGCATTGGATTTCTCGCTTTTGATTATTCTCAACTTAGACATCCATACCGGGACAACATAGACAACAGATAATGGACTCCTCTTTAATGCATAAGCATTCAACAACAGATAATATTCTCATAAGAGATTGAGGATTAATTGTCTAAACTGAAACTTCCACCATGATTCATGGCTTTAGTTAGCGGCCCAATGTTCTTCTCTAACAATATGCATACTCAAACCATTTGATCATGATAAATCACCCTTACTTCAGACAAGACGAACATGCATAGCAACTCACATGATATTCAACAAATGTGTAAAAGTTGATGGCGTCCCCAGAAACATGGTTACCGCTCAACAAGCAACTTATTAAGAAATAAGACACATAAGTACATATTCTTCACCATAATAGTTTTTAAGGCTATTTTTCCCATGAGCTATATATTGCAAAGACAAAGGATAGAATTTTTAAAGGTAGCACTCAAGTAATGTACTTTGGAATGGCAGAGAAATACCATGTAGTAGGTAGGTATGGTGGACACAAATGGCATAGTTTTTGGCTCGAGGATTTGGATGCACGAGAAGAATTCCTCTCAATACAAGGCTAGGCTAGCAAAGTTGTTTGAAGCAAACTCAAGTATAAAGGGTGCAGCAAAGCTCACATATGAACATATTGTAAGCATTATAAGACTTTACATCGTCTCCTTGTTGTTCAAACACCTTAACCAGAAAATATCTAGACTCTAGAGAAATCAATCATGCAAACCAAATTTTAACAAGCTCTATGTAGTTCTTCATTAATGGGTGCAAAGTACATGATGCAAGAGCTTAAACATGATCTATATGAGCACAACAATTGCCAAGTATCAAATTATTCAAGACATTATACCAATTACCACATGAAGCATTTTCTGTTTCCAACCATATAACAATGAACGAAGCAGTTTCAACCTTCGCCATGAACATTAAGAATAAAGCGAAGAACACAAGTGTTCAAATGAAAAAGCGGAGTGTGTCTCTCTCCCAAACAAGGTATGATCCAATTTATTCAGAGAACTAAGATAACAAAACGAAAATAAAAGCACACAGACGCTCCAAGTAAAGTACATAAGATGTGACGGAATAAAAATATAGTTTCACTAGAGGTGACCTGATAATTTGTCGATGAAGAAGGGGATGCCAAGGCATCCCCAAGCTTAGATGCTTGAGTCTTCTTAAAATATGCAGGGATGAACCACGGGGGCATCCCCAAGCTTAGACTTTTCACTCTTCTTGATCATATTGTATCATCCTCCTCTCTTGACCCTTGAAAACTTCCTCCACACCAAACTCAAAACAAACTCATTAGAGGGTTAGTGCATAATCAAAAATTCACATATTCAGAGGTGACACAATCATTCTTAACACTTCTGGACATTGCCCAAAGCTACTGGAAGTTAATGGAACAAAGAAATCCATTCAACATAGCAAAAGAGGCAATGCGAAATAAAAGGCAGAATCTGTCAAAACATAACAGTCCGTAAAGACGAATTGTTTTGAGGTACCAGACTTGCTCAGATGAAAAAGCTCAAATTGAATGAAAGTTGCGTACATATCTGAGGATCACGCACGTAATTTGGTAGATTTTTCTTTGTTACCTACATAGAACCCTGCCCAAATTCGTGACAGCAAGAAATCTGTTTCTACGCAGTAATCCAAAATATAGTATCATCTTTACTATCAAAGACTTTACTTGGCACAACAATGCAATAAAATAAAGATAAGGAGAGGTTGCTACAGTAGTAACAACTTCCAAGACACAACAAAACAGTAGCAAAATAAAAACATGGGTTATCTCTCAAGAAGTGCTTTCTTTATAGCCATTAAGATGGGCTCAACAGTTTTAATGATGCACTCGTAAGGATGAGAGTTGAAGCAACGAGAGCATCGAAAAGCAAGTATGAAATAAATTTAAGCCTAACCCACTTCCTATGAAAAGGAATCTTGTAAATAAACAAGTCATGTAGGTATAATGCAACAAGCTTAGGAAAATTGGACAAGCGCAACTTCAAGATTTTCAGCATATAGAGAGGTGTTTTAGTAACATGAAAACTTCTACAACCATATTTTCCTCTCTCATAATGATTTTCCGTAGCATCATGAACAAACTCAACAATATAACTACCAAATGAAATATTCTTATCATGAGTCTCATGCATAAAATTATTACTACTCCCAACATAAGCATAGTCATTCTTATTAATTGTAGTGGGAGCAAATTCAACAAAGTAGCTATCATCAAATATAGGAGGCATATTGTAATCATAATTAAATTTATCCTCCATAGTAGGCGGCACTAGAAGACCACTATCATTATAATCATCATAAATAGGAGGCAAAGTATCATCAAAAAAAAATTTCTCCTCAATGCTTGGGGGACTATAAATATCATGCTCATCAAAACCAGCTTCCCCAAGCTTAGAACTTTCTATATCATTATCAACAATGGTGTTCAAAGCGTTCATACTAATATCATTGCTACTAGCATGCAAATAAGGTTCCATAGGTTTTTTAATTTTCGCATCAAACAATCCATGTCTTAACTCAGGAAATAGAATAAAAAGCTCATTGTTATTTTCCATTATGCCTAACTAGTGAACAAGAAACAAAAAGATGCAATTGCAGGATCTAAAGGAAATAGCTTCGAGCACTCACACACCGGCAACAGTTCTAGGAAATAGCTTAGTAGTCGGAGGATGTGAATACCTTTTACCTTACCTCCCCGGCAACGGCGCCAGAAAATAGCTTGATGTCTACGCACGCTTCTATTCCTGTAGACAGTGTTGGGCCTCCAAGAGCAGAGGTTTGTAGAACAGCAGCAAGTTTCCCTTAAGTGAATCACCCAAGGTTTATCGAACTCAGGGAGATAGAGGACAATGATATCCCTCTCAAGCAACCCTGCAATTACGATACAAGAAGTCTCTTGTGTCCCCAACACACCTAATACAGTTGTCAGATGTATAGGTGCACTAGTTCGGCGAAGAGATAGTAAAACACATGTGGTATAGATGGTGGTAATATTGCAGGAAGTAAAGATGCAGTAAACGAACATGTAGCAGAACAGTAAATAAACAGTGCCAGAAAATAGCTTGGTGGCGTGGGAAGCAATTCTCTGTGGTGTAAACAAGGCCTAGGGATCATACTTTCACTAGTGGACACTCTCAACATTGATCACATAACTGAATAAACAAATACTACTTTCTCTACACTCTCTTGTTGGATGACAAACACCATTCATTGTGTAGGGCTACAAGAGCACCTCAATGCCGGAGTTAACAAGCTCCACAACATTCGATGTTCATATTTAAATAACCTTAGAGTGCATGATAGACCATTGCAATTATACCGAGTACTAACATAGCATGCACACTGTCACCATCAGGCTATGAAAGGGGGAATAGATCGCATCAATACTATCATAGTAATAATTAACTTCATAATCTAGAAGAGATCACAATCATAACCTATGCCAAGTACTACATGATGCACACACTATCACCATTACATCATGAAGGAGGAATAGAGTACTTTAATAACATCACTAGAGTAGCACATAGATGATATTCAACTAGATCACAAAGCTCATGATCACATAAAGATCACATGGGAGAGAGATGAACCACATAGCTACGGTACAACCCTTAGCCTCGAGGGAGAACTACTCCCTCCTCATGGGAGACAGCAGCGGTGATGAAGATGGCGGTGGTGTCGATGGAGATGCCTTCCGGGAGCACTTCCCCGTCCCGGCGGCGTGCTGCGAACGAGACTTCGTCCCCGAATCTTGGCTTCGCGATGGCGGCGGCTCTGGAACTTTTCTCGTATCGTGGCTTATTGGTGTCGAGGTTTTAGGTCACGACGACTTATATATGCGAAGAAACGGAGTCGGAAGGGGTCTGGGGGTCCCACACACCAGGGGGGCGCGCCCCCCCTCTGGCCGCGCCGCCATACTGTGTGGGGGCCCTGGGCCTCCCCTCTGGTCCCTCTTCGGTGTTCTGGAAGTGATACGCGTACAACACGCGTCCGTTGGGAACCCCAAGAGGAAGGTGTGATGCGTACAGCGGCAAGTTTTCCCTCAGTATGAAACCAAGGTTTATCGAACCAGTAGGAGCCAAGAAGCACGTTGAAGGTTGATGGCGGCGGGATGTAGTGCGGCGCAACACCAGAGATTCCGGCGCCAACGTGGAACCTGCACAACACAACCAAAGTACTTTGCCCCAACGAAACAGTGAGGTTGTCAATCTCACCGGCTTGCTGTAACAAAGGATTAACCGTATTGTGTGGAAGATGATTGTTTGTAGAAAACAGTAAAACAAGTATTGCAGTAGATTGTATTTCAGTAAAGAGAATTGGACCGGGGTCCACAGTTCACTAGAGGTGTCTCTCCCATAAGATAAAAGCATGTTGGGTGAACAAATTACAGTCGGGCAATTGACAAATAGAGAGAGCATAACAATGCACATACATGTCATGATAAATATAGTGAGATTTAATTGGGCATTACGACAAAGTACATAGACCGCTATCCAGCATGCATCTATGCCTAAAAAGTCCACCTTCAGGTTATCATCCGAACCCCCTCCAGTATTAAGTTGAAAACAACAGACAATTGCATTAAGTATTGCGCGTAATGTGATCAATAACTACATCCTTAGACATAGCATCAATGTTTTATCCCTAGTGGCAACAGCACATCCATAATCTTAGAACTTTCATCTGTCCCCAGTTCACGGAGACATGAACCCACTATCGAGCATAAATACTCCCTCTTGGAGTTACAAGCATCTACTTGGCCAGAGCATCTACTAATAACGGAGAGCATGCAAGATCATAAACAACACATAGACATAACTTTGATAATCAACATAACATAGTATTCTCTATCCATCGGATCCCGACAAACACAACATATAGTATTACAGATAGATGATCTTAATCATGTTAGGCAGCTCACAAGATCCAACAATGAAGCACAATGAGGAGAAGACAACCATCTAGCTACTGCTATGGACCCATTGTCCAGGGGTAGACTACTCACTCATCACTCCGGAGGCGACCATGGCGGCGTAGAGTCCTCCGGGAGATGAATCCCCTCTCCGGCAGGGTGCCGGAGGAGATCTCCAGAATCCCCCGAGATGGGATTGGCGGCGGCGGCGTCTCAGTAAGGTTTTCCGTATCGTGGCTCTCGGTCTTTGGGGTTTCGCGACGGAGGCTTTAAGTAGGCGGAAGGGCAGGTCGGGATGGGGCACGAGGGCCCACACCCTAGGTCGGCGCGGCCGGGGCTTGGGCCGCGCCGCCTATGGTGTCGCCACCTCGTGGCCCCACTTCGTCTCCTCTTCGGTCTTCCGGAAGCTTCGTGGCAAAATAGGACCCTGGGCGTTGATTTCGTCCAATTCCGAGAATATTTCGTTACTAGGATTTTCGAAACCAAAAACAAGAAAACAAAGAATCGGCACTTCGGCATCTTGTTAATAGGTTAGTTCCAGAAAATGCACGAATATGACATAAAGTGTGCATAAAACATGAAGATAACATCAATAATGTGGCATGGAACATAAGAAATTATCGATACGTTGGAGACGTATCAGCATCCCCAAGCTTAGTTCTGCTCGTCCCGAGCAGGTAAAACGATAACAAAGATAATTTCTGGAGTGACATGCCATCATAACCTTGATCATACTATTTGTAAAGCATATGTAGCGAATGCAGCGATCAAAACAATGTATATGACATGAGTAAACAAGTGAATCATATAGCAAAGACTTTTCATGAATAGTACTTCAAGACAAGCATCAATAAGTCTTGCATAAGAGTTAACTCATAAAGCAATAATCCATAGTAAAAGCATTGAAGCAACATAAAGGAAGATTAAGTTTTAGCGGTTGCTTTCAACTTGTAACATGTGTATCTCATGGATATTGTCAACATAGAGTAATATAACAAGTGCAATATGCAAGTATGTAGGAATCAATGCACAGTTCACACAAGTGTTTGCTTCTTGAGGTGGTGAGAAATAGGTGAACTGACTCAACATTGAAAGTAAAAGAATGGTCCTTCAAAGAGGAAAAGCATCGATTGCTATATTTGTGCTAGAGCTTTTATTTTGAAAACATGAAACAATTTTGTCAACGGTAGTAATAAAGCATATGTATCATGTAAATTATATCTTACAAGTTGCAAGCCTCATGCATAGTATACTAATAGTGCCCGCACCTTGTCCTAATTAGCTTGGACTACCGGATCATCGCAATGCACATGTTTTAACCAAGTGTCACAATGGGGTACCTCTATGCCGCCTGTACAAAGGTCTAAGGAGAAAGCTCGCATTGGATTTCTCGCTATTGATTATTCTCAACTTAGACATCCATACCGGGACAACATAGACAACAGATAATGGACTCCTCTTTTATGCATAAGCATGTAACAACAATTAATAATTTTCTCATATGAGATTGAGGATATATGTCCAAAACTGAAACTTCCACCATGAATCATGGCTTTAGTTAGCGGCCCAATGTTCTTCTCTAACAATATGCATGCTTAACCATAAGGTGGTAGATCTCTCTTACTTCAAACAAGACGAACATGCATAGCAACTCACATGATATTCAACAAAGAATAGTTGATGGCGTCCCCAGAAACATGGTTATCGCACAACAAGCAACTTAATAAGAGATAAAGTGCATAAGTACATATTCAATACCACAATAGTTTTTAAGCTATTTGTCCCATGAGCTATATATTGCAAAGGTGAATGATGGAATTTTAAAGGTAGCACTCAAGCAATTTACTTTGGAATGGCGGAGAAATACCATGTAGTAGGTAGGTATGGTGGACACAAATGGCATAGTGGTTGGCTCAAGTATTTTGGATGCATGAGAAGTATTCCCTCTCGATACAAGGTTTAGGCTAGCAAGGTTATTTGAAACAAACACAAGGATGAACCGGTGCAGCAAAACTCACATAAAAGACATATTGTAAACATTATAAGAATCTACACCGTCTTCCTTGTTGTTCAAAACTCAATAATAGAAATTATCTAGACCTTAGAGAGACCAAATATGCAAACCAAATTTTAGCATGCTCTATGTATTTCTTCATTAATGGGTGCAAAGCATATGATGCAAGAGCTTAAACATGAGCACAACAATTGCCAAGTATCACATTATCCAAGACATTATAGCAATTACTACATGTATCATTTTCCAATTCCAACCATATAACAATTTAACGAAGAAGAAACTTCGCCATGAATACTATGAGTAGAAACTAAGGACATACTTGTCCATATGCTACAGCGGAGCGTGTCTCTCTTCCATAAAGTGAATGCTAGGATCCATTTTATTCAAACAAAACAAAAACAAAAACAAACCGACGCTCCAAGCAAAGCACATAAGATGTGACGGAATAAAAATATAGTTTCAGGGGAGGAACCTGATAATGTTGTCGATGAAGAAGGGGATGCCTTAGGCATCCCCAAGCTTAGACGCTTGAGTCTTCTTAGAATATGCAGGGGTGAACCACCGGGGCATCCCCAAGCTTAGAGCTTTCACTCTCCTTGATCATGTTGCATCATACTCCTCTCTTGATCCTTGAAAACTTCCTCCACACCAAACTCGAAACAACTCATTAGAGGGTTAGTGCACAACAAAAATTAACATGTTCAGAGGTGATACAATCATTCTTAACACTTCTGGACATTGCATAAAGCTACTGGACATTAATGGATCAAAGAAATTCATCCAACATAGCAAAAGAGGCAATGCGAAATAAAAGGCAGAATCTGTCAAAACAGAACAGTTCGTATTGACGAATTTTAAAATGGCACCAGACTTGCTCAAATGAAAATGCCCAAATTGAATGAAAGTTGCGTACATATCTGAGGATCACTCACGTAAATTGGCATAATTTTATGAGTTACCTACAGAGAATTTAGCCCAGATTCGTGACAGCAAAGAAATCTGAAACTGCGCAGTAATCCAAATCTAGTATGAACTTTTCTATCAACGACTTTACTTGACACAACAAAACACTAAACTAAGATAAGAAGAGGTTGCTACAGTAGTAAACAACTTCCAAGACACAAAATAAAAACAAAGTACTGTAGGTAAAAACATGGGTTGTCTCCCATAAGCGCTTTTCTTTAACGCCTTTCAGCTAGGCGCAGAAAGTGTGCATCAAGTATTATCAAGAGGTGATGCATTGATATCATAAGCTCCCCCATCTGTAGTGGTACTAAGGGATTTTTCAATTTTAGGCCTATAGTAATATTTCTTTGGTTTGGGCACTTTAGAGACATACATAAACTTTTGCTCCTTACCCACATAAGCTTTTTCTCTAAACTTTATAGATGAAAAGGTTGAACCCAAGGTTCCCATAGCTTTTTCAAGCTCACCAATCCTATTGATTTGATCATCATAGACAACACAAGTTCCTAGGACACTAATTCTTTCATCAATTCCTCCTAAGGATTTATCAAGTTCATCAGTTTTATCAAGTAACATCTCCAATTTAGTTTCTACACTCGGAAAATTTTTCTCTATGGTTTCCAATTTTTTCATAACATCCTCAAGAGAGATTTCAATTTTAGTTTCATTAACAGGTGGTGTTCCAAATAAACTCTCAATAATGCAACTAGCTTCTAAAGCGGGAGCGCCTAGGAAGTTACCTCCCGCGAGACAATCAAGAACATATCTATTCCAGCTAGAGATACCAACATAAAAATTCCTGAGTAGGATAGTGGTGGAGTGTTTCTTAGTGCACCTATTATGGGCATCACTGATTCTATACCAAGCATCTTTTAAACATTCTCCCCCTTGTTGCTTAAATGAACGAACTTCAACTTCAGGATTACTCATTTCAGCAGTAGTAACTAAAGCAAACTAGATAAAGTAAATGCAAGTAACTAATTTTTTTGTGTTTTTGATATAGCAAACAAGATAGCAAATAAAGTAAAACTAGCAACTAATTTTTTTGTATTTTGATTTAGTGTGGCAAATAAAGTAGTAAATAAAACTAAGCAAGACAAAAACAAAGTAAAGAGATTGGGATGTGGAGACTCCCCTTGCAGCGTGTCTTGATCTCCCCGGCAACGGCGCTAGAAAAAGAGCTTGATACGCGTACAACACGCGTCCGTTGGGAACCCCAAGAGGAAGGTGTGATGCGTACAGCGGCAAGTTTTCCCTCAGTATGAAACCAAGGTTTATCGAACCAGTAGGAGCCAAGAAGCACGTTGAAGGTTGATGGCGGCGGGATGTAGTGCGGCGCAACACCAGAGATTCCGGCGCCAACGTGGAACCTGCACAACACAACCAAAGTACTTTGCCCCAACGAAACAGTGAGGTTGTCAATCTCACCGGCTTGCTGTAACAAAGGATTGACCGTATTGTGTGGAAGATGATTGTTTGCAGAAAACAGTAAAACAAGTATTGCAGTAGATTGTATTTCAGTAAAGAGAATTGGACCGGGGTCCACAGTTCACTAGAGGTGTCTCTCCCATAAGATAAAAGCATGTTGGGTGAACAAATTACAGTCGGGCAATTGACAAATAGAGAGAGCATAACAATGCACATACATGTCATGATAAATATAGTGAGATTTAATTGGGCATTACGACAAAGTACATAGACCGCTATCCAGCATGCATCTATGCCTAAAAAGTCCACCTTCAGGTTATCATCCGAACCCCCTCCAGTATTAAGTTGAAAACAACAGACAATTGCATTAAGTATTGCGCGTAATGTGATCAATAACTACATCCTTAGACATAGCATCAATGTTTTATCCCTAGTGGCAACATCACATCCATAATCTTAGAACTTTCTGTCACTGTCCCAGATTCACGGAGACATGAACCCACTATCGAGCATAAATACTCCCTCTTGGAGTTACAAGCATCTACTTGGCCAGAGCATCTACTAATAACGGAGAGCATGCAAGATCATAAACAACACATAGACATAACTTTGATAATCAACATAACATAGTATTCTCTATCCATCGGATCCCGACAAACACAACATATAGTATTACAGATAGATGATCTTGATCATGTTAGGCAGCTCACAAGATCCAACAATGAAGCACAATGAGGAGAAGACAACCATCTAGCTACTGCTATGGACCCATAGTCCAGGGGTAGACTACTCACTCATCACTCCGGAGGCGACCATGGCGGCGTAAAGTCCTCCGGGAGATGAATCCCCTCTCCGGCAGGGTGCCGGAGGAGATCTCCAGAATCCCCCCGAGATGGGATTGGCGGCGGCGGCGTCTCAGTAAGGTTTTCCGTATCGTGGCTCTCGGTACTGGGGGTTTCGCGACGGAGGCTTTAAGTAGGCGGAAGGGCAGGTCAGGATGGGGCACGAGGGGCCCACACCCTAGGTCGGTGCGACCAGGGCTTGGGCCGCGCCGCCCTATGGTGTCGCCACCTCGTGGCCCCACTTCGTCTCCTCTTCGGTCTTCTGGAAGCTTCGTGGCAAAATAGGACCCTGGGCGTTGATTTCATCCAATTCCGAGAATATTTCGTTACTAGGATTTCTGAAACCAAAAAGCAATGACAAAGAATCGGCACTTCGGCATCTTGTTAATAGGTTAGTTCCAGAAAATGCACGAATATGACATAAAGTGTGCATAAAACATGTAGATAACATCAATAATGTGGCATGGAACATAAGAAATTATCGATACGTTGGAGACGTATCAGGAAGCTTCGTGGAAATATAAGATCGTGGGCCTTGATTTCGTCCAATTCCGAGAATATTTCCTTACTAGGATTTCTGAAACCAAAAACAGCAGAAAACAGGAACTGGCACTTCGGCATCTCGTCAATAGGTTAGTTCCGGAAAATGCATATAAATGATGTAAAGTGTGTATAAAACATATGTGTATCATCATAAAAGTAGCATGGAACATAAGAAATTATAGATACGTTTGAGACGTATCAGCCGTCTCGGTGGAATGTCGTCTAATTAGCTTGCAAGCATATGAATGGTTCATAAGAGATGAAATACCACGATACGAGTAAAGAATACTTGTCAGAGACGAGGTTGAACGAGGTATAGAGATACCGATGATCAAACCTCGGACATGTAAAATATCGCGTGACAAAAGGAATCGGTATCGTATGTAAATGGTTCGATCGATCACTAAGTCATCGTTGAATATGTGGGAGCCATTATGGATCTCCAGATCCCGCTATTGGTTATTGGCCGGAGAGAGGTCTCAACCATGTCTGCATAGTTCGCGAACCGTAGGGTGGCACATTTAAGGTTTGATGTCGTTTAAGTAGATATGGAATATGGAATGGAGTTCGAAGTTTTGTTCGGAGTCTCGGATGGGATCCAGGACATCACGAGGAGTTCCGGAATGGTCCGGAGAATAAGATTCATGTATAGGAAGTCATTTTCCAAGTTTGAAAATGATCTGGTGCATTTATGGAAGGTTCTAGAAGGTTCTAGAAAAGTCCAGAAGAAATCACCATGGAAGGTGGAGTCCCAGGTGGAGTCCACCTAGCATGGCCGGCCAACCCTAAGGGGGAGGAGTCCCAGGTGGACTCCACCTTGGTGGCCGGCCACCCCCCCCCCTCCAAGGAAAGGTGGGAGTCCCACCTTGGGTAGTTTCCCACCTTATGGCAAGTTTTGGGTTGGGGTCTTATTCGAAGACTTGTAATCCAACTCTTGGGGGTTCCACCTATAAAAAAGAGGGACAAGGGGAGGGGGCCGGCCACACTAGAGCCTCCTTGGCCGCACCCCTTTAGTGGCCGACACCCCACCTCTCCCCAAACCCTAGCCGCCTCTCCTCCTCCACCTCTCTTGCAGCGCATAGGCGAAGCCCTGCCGGAGATCTCCACCTCCACCGCCACCACGCCGTCGTGCTGCCGGGATTCCGAGGAGGATCTACTACTTCCGTTGCCTGCTGGAACGGGGAGAAGGACGTCGTCTTCATCAACACCGAACGTATGACCGAGTACGGAGGTGCTGCCCGATTGTGGCATCGTCAAGATCTTCTACGCGCTTTTGAAAACGGCAAGTGATCATCTTCTGCAACAACGAGATCTAAGGGCATCTCCAACGCGGGGACGCAAAACGCAAAACGGACAGCCCGCGCGTCCGTTTGGGTAAAAACATGACCCAACGCGCGGACCCAAATGCAAAACGGACAGCCCGCGCGGTCCGCCACGACCCAAAGCCGGCCTAAATTTAAGAGCTATTTGCGTGGTGCCGGACGTGTCCGCACGTCCGTTCTTATCCGCTGTGTCCGCCCCCAACCCCACTTGGCAGTGTCTCTTTCTCCCACCTACCCATCTCTCCTTCGGAGTGGCATTCCGGCGTCGGCCTCCGGCGAGGCAAGGACAGCCACGCCCCACCGCTGCGAGCACGAGCCGCCGGGCGCCTCCACGCCGCCGCCGCCGCGAGCAGGGGCCGCCGCGAGCACGAGCCGCCGGGCGCCTCCACACCGCCGCCGCGAGCAGGGGTCGCCGGGCGACTCCACGCCGCCGCCGCGAGCAGGGCCGCCGCGAGCACGGGCCGCCGCGAGCCTCGCCGCCGCTGGCCGCGCGAGCGCCTCCACGCCGCCGTGGGCGCCGGCCGCGCGAGCACGGGCCGCCGCGAGCCTCGCCGCCGCTGGCCACGCGAGCGCCTCCGAGCCGCCGCGGGCACCGGCCGCGCGAGTCACGGCACCGCGCGCACCGGCCGCGCCAGCACCTGCACGCCGGTCGCGCCTCTCGCCTCGCCCCGCTGCCTGCCGACGGCGGCCTCGAGCGGGGCACGCACGGGCAGTGGCGGAGCCGGCCGCGCGAGGCACGGGCGGGGCACGCACGAGCTGTGGCGGAGCTGGCCGTGCGCGCCTCGACGCCGGCCGCGTCGGCCACGGGCGGGCGGAGCTGGCCGTGCGCGCCTCGACGCCGGCCGCGTCGGCCACGAGCGGGCACGCGCGGGCACGGGCGGACGGAAAGGGCGGCGCCGGCCACGTCGGGCATTCGCGGGCTTGGGCAGGGGAGGACGCGCGCTGCTGCGGACTGTCCCCGGCCGTGCCCGACCGCCGTGCTCCTCTCCAACTCCAGCGCGAGCTTGGGGTCGTTCCTCTTGCTCGTGCGTGGCCTAGGAGCAGCTGGTCACCACGCCGGGGCTGGAGCTCTCCACGACTAGTACTAGTACTAGTACTATTTGCAAGCAAAAGGAGGACAGCAGGGGCTCGCGCGGGGCTCGCCGGCCGCGCCGCGCCCACGCCATCGCCGGCTGCGCCACGCCCACGCCGTCGCTGGCCGCGCCGCGCCCACGCCGTTGCCCGGCCTCTGCCTCTGTTTGGTCTACTTTTGAGTTTGGGTCGTATGTGCGTTGGGGATTAAAAATGTAGCCGAACGTGTGTGGGTGTCCGGGTGACATCCGCGTGTCCGCGCGACGACCCAAACGACCCGAAAGGGACGTCCGTTTGGGTCAGTGCGTTGGAGATGCCCTAATTTCACGGGCTTTGGAAATCTTCAAGGGTTAGTCTCGTGATCCCCTCGTTGCTACCATCTTCTAGATTGCATGTTAGCTTGGTTTTCGTTCTTGCGGTAGAATTTTTTTTATTTTTTATGCTACGAATCCCATCAGCAACTGTCATGAACTGTGATTAATGTGTGATGGGAGGTGAGAGTATGGTAAGGCAACCTGATGTAGATAAGAGGTAACCTTAGGCATGCCTGGATGGTACCAAACATGCCTAATCTCATCTCCATCGAGATTTTAGGTTGTCTGCAGGCAAACAAACAGAAAGGCCTTTTCGGCCCAGCCAATGCAGGCCGACCTACCAAACAATAGGCCAATTCCGGCCCGTGGCTCGTTCTAGATGCGCAGGTGTGCTTGCACCACTACGCCAGTGAGCCAGGATTCGGGCCCAGGCTAACTAACGTGCCCCTGGTGGCTATCAGCGGAGGATACCGAGCTAGTAGTGGGAATCGCGGCGGTGCAGCAGCACAGGCCACGCGGCGTACGCGTCGGTGTCCACTCTCCAGCAGGTGGGCTCACTTTTCGCTCGATGGTATGCCGGTAGTGAACCCGAGAGAAAGCACTTCAGATTCTCTAAGGGCATCTCCAATAGAGCGACACATATCGGATGCCAAAACTAGTTACGCGCGTTCGTTTTCGTCGTCTCGCGGACACGAAAATGGTCGTTTTTTACCGCGCGTCCGTTTGCGACTGGGGTGCCTCTGGCGGGCCGACGCATATTGTTTTTCCAACACTTTTTTCATAGCTCAAATGCAAGAAATGTACATACGAAAAACAAGAAGCAAGAAAAAGTCCCTAAACTAGTTGTTGCCCTCGGGGCGGTTGACGGCCCAGCACCGTCGTTGCCTCCTTCCTCATCAGCTTCTTTGCCGCCCGCCGCCCCATCAGCTGTGCGGTCGCTAGAGCTCGGTGGGCCGCCGCATCATCTAGCAGGCGCTGCCGCAGCGCCTCGTTGGCACCATCCTCGGCCTTCTTGAGTGTCTCGAAGGACTCGACAAAATCCCTCTACTCCGGCGCCTTCTCCTCCGGGTTAGGCCCATCAGAGTCAGATGCCCCCAAATTTGGAGGAGTCATCCTCTGCGGTGGCCGCCTCCCTGCGGCGTTCTTGCTCGACGTCGAACACCGCGTGGGCCGCCAGCTCATCCTTTGCTTCCTGCTCCGCGTCAGCCATGAACTTCGCGTCCATGGTAGCGTCGATGACGTTGTCCACACTTTCGCCGTTCTCCTCGTCGGAGCTCTCGACTGGGGGAGGTGGAGGCATCGTAGGCTATCCGTGTCTGCGCTGCTCATGGCATAGGCGGAGGCCGGGTTGTGTCGAGACGGCGCTATGGTGGAGTATGTGCGGTGGCTAGGGTTTGTTTTGGAGGAGATGAGATGCACGCCCCCTCTTTATATACGCCGAAGATAGCCGAGGGGCGCGACACGCGTGGCTTCGCCATTACTCGTTGGCAGCCATTGGCGGCGGCCGCTCGGCAGGCGAGGCATCGCCATTAACGCGGCACGGACTACCGGAGTGACGCCTCGGCACCAATACTGGCGCACCTAAGTAGACGCATCGAGCCTGGGTCGCTTCCAGGAGGGCCCGACGAAACGTCTGCAAAACGCGAGTGGACACTCAGCGCGACCGCGCATCGTCTGGGGAGATCCATCCAAGGCGCATATTTGGGCTGCATTTGCGTCTCCGCGGACAGCTCGGTCACTATGCGTCGGGCCACGGGGTCTAGTTCCTTATGCATTTTTCGACCGCTCGCCCCGTTGGAGATGCCCTAACTGCAAGAGATTGGGGAAGATGAATATGACATGTGGGTTCCAGTTTCACAATCAAAGCATTTGCACCTATGATCTTCAAATACTAGCCAACAACACATATGCCGGCTAAGTATTGGATTCACCATTTACACATGTCGGTAAAAAGTTTCTGAGCGGTCCACACCAGTTGTTCGCCAAATCAACTCCAGTAGGAACGAGAGGAGAGACTCGAGAGAAAAGGCGTGGTCTTCGAAGTTTATTTGAATGTATGTGAAACGTGGAGTTGTTGTTGAGTTGGTGCCGGCGCGTCTGATAATACCCTTTTATATAGGATTCCTTTGGGATTTGATGGCGTTTGTATTAAACTCAGGATGGCGTGGATTTTTATTAGGAACATCGGTGTGAGTAGTTTCTTTCACTGAAAAGCCCAAATCACTATGATCTATGATCAATGATTTATGCTCGCCAGTGGAGATGCTCTAAGTGAATTAACCTATAATCATGATCACAGTGTACCAAGCAGCTCCCGAGTGTCCCACCCCGCCCCGCCGCGCGCCGCCACGCACCGGCCCCGCCCCGCCACACGCCGCTCCACGTCGCGCCACCACGAACTAGCCTCGCGCCGCCACGAGCTCGCCCGGCCCCGTCCCGGGCCGCCCTGCGCCAGCACGAGCTTGCCCCGCCCCACGCCGCTGCGAGCTTGCCGCCCACAAGCTCGCGCCGCCCCACGCCGGCCACGAATTTGGCTAGATTCCGACGACTGTACTGGTGGAAGCAATTGGTCTCATCTGAAATTTCAGCGCGCCACGAATAGAGTTTGGTGTTCAGTTCGTCCTTTCAGCCCCTACAAATACAGATTGAGTTGGGTTTTCGGTCTCGGCCTGAAAACTTTTTTTCGGTTTTGGCTCGTTTACAGTGACTGAACCCGTAAATCGGCAATTATTATTCGGTTTTGCTCAGTTTACGGGCTCTGGTAAAGATGCTCTAAGAGCATTTCTAGTAGAGCCCTTAGAGCATCTCTACCAGAGCCCGTAAACTGGACGGAAACTGAAAAACTCCGACGGTTATACGGGTTCGGGCCGAAAATGGTACAGAACGGAGCCCGAACTCGCGGCCTGGCCCGTATAACGAGTTCGGGCCCCGGAGCGGTCGCCCCGTATTAAAAGGGGCCGTGGAGGGGAGTTCGGTTTCCAAACCCTAGTCCCCTCCGCCGCTTCCACTCCCTCCGCCGCCGCCTGCCCCATTTTCCGGCGAGCAATCGAGCAGCCCCCAGCCACCGGTCCACCCTCCACGTCGGCGCGATGGCCTCACGTGGCGGCTCAGCAGGCTGTAGCACCGGATTGGGCGGCTGGGACTCGCCGCCGTGTCCCTCCGTGTTCCGCACCGACGCGGAATGGTGAGAATGGAACAGGTTGGAGGGCGTGCGCAAGCGCCGCGCCCGGTGGACGAACTGGGGGCTCACGCCCCAGGGAAGCTGGCCAGGTACGGCAACGCCGGCAAGGGGTCCTTGTCCGGCGGCTCAAGCCGCGCACCACGGCTCCCCATTGCAGACAGCAGTGACGACGACGCCCTCATCCCGGCGCGGTCGCCCACCATCTCGGCTGGCGACTACGTCCACGGCAGCGATGAGGAGGAGGCCGTGCTCGCTCAGACGAAGGCCATCAGCGAGGCGGAGGCCCGCGCTCGCTTCCGCCGGGAGGAGGCGGACGCCAGGTACGAGAGTACGAGGCGGCCCGCCCGGAGGAGCGCGTCCGCCGCGTCAAGCTCGAAAGTCGAGCTTGACGCCCGGATGAGGCGGCACAAGTGCCTGACCTCCGATCCAGCCGCCGCCGCCGCGGTGTACATCCCGTTCTACGCTGGGCTTGGACGTGATGAGGTAGGAGAACCCCGACGTCTCGCCTGGCGAGGCCCTGCCGCGCGACCTCGTGGAGTGGCTTCTCTGGCGGCCCGAGTGGCGCGTCATGGGCAGGCGCGCGCGACCACTTCCTGGTCGTCGGCCGTGGCAGCTGGGACTTCCTCCGCGCGCCCAGTGCTACCAGCAACTCCTTGAAGACCTACCCCGCGATCCGCAACGCATCTGGTGAGTCTTGCTGCACTCCACCTGTTTGTGACAATGCCTGTGCTATGATGTGTTCTGACTTGTGAGATGTAGATCCATGGGTGTGAATTTTATAATCTGAACCCTAGTTAACATTAGATTATGGAGGACGCGACTAGCGGGCGGCCGCATGCCCAATTGTCAAACCGAGCGGCCGGCCCAAAAAGGAAAGTACCTGTCTGGTTGGCTGAAAAAGGAAAGCCACCTGGTCCACCACCTGCGTGCCGGTTGGCTCTTTCTGGCACGCACCAGATCCCGAAAAAATAGGGCGGGAGATCCTCCCTCCAATCCCCGCCCAAACCTAGCTCCCCCCAGATCCCAGATCCAATATAACGCCCAACGCCCAGATCTGTCGTAAAAACAGAACGAAAAACCTACCAGTTCTTCGTCAACCTGGAGCTCCCAGCTCCGTTCAGGCCGTTCGTCTGCCTCGAGCTCCCCATCTCCCTTCGTATCCTTCCAAGCTCCCTTCGTCAAGCTCCCCCAAATCCCTTCGTCAACCTCCCAGCTCTCCATGTCTACGAACCAAGAACCAGGCATCTCCAGAACAGGAAGATTTCCAGTGGGATCTTCAGATCAGGTAACACAAACTGAACAGAAACCTTCAGAAATTGCCTATAGATCCTCCTATTCCTCTCCTGATAGCCTTCTTTTTTCATCAAAGAGAAGCTATGGGACATACCTGCTAGTGTCTGTGAACTTTGTTGCCTATACATGAGTAGGATTTGCTCCTGCATCTAGATTGAAGTTTCCCATGTAGATTGGAAAACAACCAGGCAACTTTTGTTATTGTTAGCCCTGCATACTATGTGCCCACGTAGCAATAGGCAAAAAACCTGGGCAAAAATATGCAACTGGTACCAATTTGAAGCAAGTACTATGAGGAAGCTGGTAATAATTCTAGGATGAACAAGCAAAAGGAAGCAACTTTTGTTACCCATGCATGCAAATTCCTTGCCTATTACAAGCAACAAGTAATGTTTCACTGGCAACTTGTAAAAATAAGATGAAAATATTAGAGTAAGTAACTTTTTAGCCTATGCATGCAACTTTCATGCATTAGAGAAGCAACAAAAAAATGTTCCCCAGGCAACAAAGTAATGTAGAATGACACAAAGTAGAAGCAGGTAACTTTTGTAAAACCATGCAGGTAAATTCAATGCTTAATAGAAGCAACAAGTAAATGTTTCCAGGCAACAAGTAATTTGCAGGTCTGCACTACGTCACATAGTAGAAAGTAGAAGTAAGGATCCATCAACCCAGAAAATGGAACACATATTCAACAGTGGTCTTGACATCTAGAAGAACTCCATGCTATGTACAAATCTACATATCTGCAAACTAGAGCGTGCACCTAGCCAAGAAAAGTGTACTCTGTTCTATGTAAAGTAGCAATCGATGTTGAGGAAGTCATGATGTTATCCTTTGCAATTCCTGTTGCACTTTATATCTTCTTTGTCAACGATGCCTATGTGTTTATAGAACAAGGTGTTAGTTCCAAGTCAAAAAAATGTAGTTATAAGAAGTAAATATTGCAGATGTAATACATAAGTAGTAAGGCATGAACATAAAAATTAGTATTATGTTGATAGCAACAAAAAAGTACTCACTGTCATCATCATCATCTTCCCTACAAATCCCACCTGTTTTTTGCTACATGTTTGTGCATGTTAGTTGCTTTGTTTGTGGTTGTTAGTTGCTTTGTTTGTGTATGTTAGTTGCTTCCATGCCCATGTTAGTTGCATGCTTTCGATGACTATTTGCCTAAGATTTTGTGTTTGTTGTATTTGCTAATGGGTCATTTGTTCTAGGTCCCTGGTACTCATGGAGTGGATTTCCTTGATCTAAATGAGGTTCCTTTTGATATCAATGAGGAACCTGGTATCTTACCTCCCAATTATTTTACACAACTGTTGGATGAGGCAATTGACGAGTCACCACAGCCACCTGTGAACACTGATGCCCCGGTTGTTAATGTAGAACCTGCTGCAACAAATACATACACAGGTCCTCTTGTTGCTACTACAGACACTACTACAATAGCACAAGATGGAAATGAGGATGAGGCTTCGTCCCAGCCAAATGACCCTCATGTTGGCATGCGCTATGATACGTTGGAGGGTGCTAAGGAGCACTACAATGCACATGCTGCAAGGAAAGGTTTCTCTGTGAAAGTAAATAGTAGCAGGAGATCTACAATCACCGGAGAGAAACAGAAACAACAGTTCACTTGCAACAAATTCAGGAGACCAAGGAAAGATGATGGTGGGGCTGAGTTGCAAGTTGTGTTGGGACAATTCCTGATTCTTTGTCTGAAGATGAGGCTGATATTGAAAATGCAGAGCTTGCTTCCGTTGTGGCTGATCTTGCTGCTCAAGGGCGAAAAGAAAAGGCGCCCAAGAAGCGTAAAAGAGAAAATATTGTGCACACGTTTTGCAAGGCCCAGATGGTTGTGAAGTTAATTGATGGAAGATGGGAGGTTATCCACTTTGTGCCTGAGCATAACCATCCGCTTATCCACAAACCATCTCTCACAAAATATCTCAGGTCACACCAAGGCATGCCAAAGGAGGAAAAGGAATTTGTGAAGAATCTTCACAATACAAATTTGACAGCTGGTAAGTTTTTCAGTTTTGATACTGCTAATATTTGTATGTTGCATGTGTAAAGATAAAATTCAGCTGGTAAGAATCATTTGGAAAAGTAAAAAAAGAATGATACAGTAGCATTTTGTAAAAGTTGCATGAAAATGATAACTAGTTGCTTGTAATGGTTAATAAGTTGCTGCGAATGGCCATGAAGTTGCCTGTTTTATTAATTTACTTGCAGACAGTTGATTTGGTACTAGCCTAGATAGGTTTTATGATTTCATGGATTGTTTAGGTAGTTGCCTGGTTTATTTGTCAAATTCCAGGATATGTTGTGCAAGTTGTCATTGGAGAAAATGCGTGTAGAAAATAGTTTGGAAAGTAATGCTCGAAAATGTGAGGCAAATAGTTGTGGACTATAATACAACCAACTAACCATTTCCTACTTTTTTTCATTAACAGGTAAAATGATGGAAATCATGTCAGAATTTTATGGTTCAGAGTTGCTTGTGCCATACACAACCAAAACAATCACCAACTACTGTGCAACTCTGACTAGAGAAGAAACAAAAGATGGGGATCTGGCTAAAGTTGTGAGCTACTTTGTAGAGCTTAAAGAAGAAAAGGATCCAGACTTTTATTTCCGGTTAAAATTGGACGACGAAGACAGGGTAGAAAACATTTTCTGGGTTGATGGAGCTGCCCGGAAGGCATATGCAGAGGCTTACCATGACTGTGTCTCCTTTGATGCAACTTACTTGACAAATAAGTACAGTATGCCTTTTGCACCATTCATTGGGATAAATAAACATGGGCAGTCCATCGTGCTGGGTTGTGGATTTGTTAAGCAAGAATTGGCAACAAGCTATGATTGGTTGTTTGAGAGTTTCCTTATTGCCATGAATGGTCTTGCCCCGGACAATATTATCACAGACCAAGATGGTGCTATGGCGGTGTCGATTGGCAGATTGTTCCCATCTTCTGTTCACCGTAATTGTCGCTGGCACATAATGCAGAACGCACAGTTGAAATGTGGCCCTACACTGGGCAGGAACCCTGGTTTAGCTGAAGATTTCAATGATTGCATCGATTTCAGCTTTTCACCAGAGGAGTTTGAGGCAAAATGGGCTCTGTTTGTAGGCAAGTGGCCAGTTGGTGGTGGTGCAAATTCTTACTTTACGACTCTCTATGCTAATCGTGCTAAGTGGGTACCATGCTACTTCAAGCACAGATTCTTCCCATTCCTGCAGTCCACGCAACGAAGTGAGGGCTTTAATGCCATTCTCAAATGCTATACGAACCCAAAAAAGTCTATACTACACTTTGTACAACAGTATGAGAAGTTGCAGACTCATGTACTTGTGAAAGAAGGGGGTAATGATTACAGGACGGATTGTTTGGAACTTCGTCCATGGTCACCATTCCCTGTTGAGGAACATGCTTTCAAAGTTTACTGCAGAGACATATATTTGAGGTTCCGGAACGAGTTTGAGCTGATTGGGAGGTACAATGTGTTACCATTTGGTTGCAACTTTTACAAGCTTGAGCCAAACAGGGGATGGTGCGCAAAATATGGTACTAGGACCTACCTGGTAACCGCTAATAAGGAAGAAGGGACGTATTACTGTGAGTGCTCCAAGATGGACAGGGATGGTATACTTTGTTGCCACATCTTAAAGATCTTCACCCACCTTGGTGTTGATGAGATACCAGATAGGTATATCCTAAAAAAGTGGACTCAAGGTGCTTTGAGTGGTTATGTGCCAGCGAAATTCTTTGAACAGCCAGATGTTATGCCTCCAGAATCACAAGTGCAATTGCGGCACGCGAACCTTAATATGGGATTCACAAAACTTGCCCGTATTGCTAGTAGAACAGACGCAGCTACTGCCATTGTTAACAAACATTTGAGAGCTGCAGCAACAGAGATATCTCACTTGAACAAGTCGCTCAAGAAGAAGAAGCCTGTCTCAGCAGTCCCGTCCACTAGTGCACCTGATCAGCCTACGAAACCTAGGGACCCGGCAAAAACAACGACTAAAGGGAGGACTAAGGAGCACCGTACAGTTTCAGCTCTTGAGTTGCATCCAAAGAAAAAAGTTCAGTGTCACACTTGTGGTTCGTTCGAGCACAATTCTGCAACTTGCAAGCTTAGGTTTCTGTAGTACTGCAGAAACACAAGTCCTTTGTAGTTCTCCGCGAGCTTTATTTTTTTTTCTCTTTTAGTTGTCTACATTAGTTGTGACTTATTGAAAAATCAAAGAAAAGTCTTTGCCTCCCTTATTGTAGTCTAGTGTGCAACTCTGAAAATATGAAATAATTTCCTTGCTGTTATGTGTTGTGGCAACTTTTAGGTTAAAACGATGCAAAATGCAGTACTAGTGCAAGCATGTACTGGCGAGTATGAAAAACTGAATTAGGAGATGAATTATAACATGTAAGTAGAAAAAATGATGCACTGATAACATTTATTAAAAAGTAGAAACCAAAAAAAAGGAATTGATGTCTGCATACTTGTTCTTCAAATGTTTAGAATTTGCCTCCAGTTTCCTTTGTTATCTTCTGAAGTAACCCAACTGTGCGTCAGCAACTTTCTTATCTTTGGGATATCCTCGGCTTTATATTCTGGTGGCAATCTCCCTCCCCAGCCGTCCGCATTCATGAGCGTGCAAACCCCACAATCATGGCTGCAACACCATAAGACGCGACAGAAAAGAAAGAACAAGTAAATAAAAAGGCAGTGAGTAAAAGACCATGGAATGTTAAACACAAAGTGGAAAAAAAGCATAAAAACATAGTTTATAAAACAAGTGGTATTGCTTACTTATTGGTTTGCTTTGGCACTGCTATTTCAAGGCAAAATTCAAGGCAAATACAGTAGCTATTTTCATGCAAAATTCATAATCGATATCTGAAATGAATAGCAACTTTGTAACCAATATAGGCAACTACAGCTCCTATTCATGCAACTTCACAACTAATATAGGCAACAAAAACATATATGAAAATCTGAGAAAATCTTGTTGGCTCACAAAACAGAATTGAATTACCTGAAAAATCTTATTGGCTCACAAAAACATCATAAAAAAGAAAAAGCAAAAAACTTCATGTGAGGCAACTTAAAAAACTGTATTTCTAAGCAACTAAATATGGATTGAAGGCAACAAATTCATTGATAAAAACCAGAAAAAAGAGCTCTTGGTGGATTATGCAATACATAGTTGGGAGGCAATTTATGACTTGAACAAGGCAACTAACAGCAGTACATGTGCAAAAACTATGTACCAAAAAGCAACTGCATAGATTAAATACAGTGGAACCATGAATTAACACACAGGCTGGTCATATCTCAAAAACTAGCAACTAAAAATGTTTGAATGTAAACAATAATTTCCCTCATATATGCTATTCTCTGTATTGTGTTCATCATAGGAAAAAAAATACACTTACCACCAAAAGAAAGAACAAGTAAATAAAAAGGCAGTGAGTAAAAGACCATGGAATGTTAAACACAAAGTGGAAAAGAAAGCATAAAAACATAGTTTATAAAACAAGTGGTATTGCTTACTTATTGGTTTGCTTTGGCACTGCTATTTCTTGCAAGATGAAATCATCTATTTTGATTTTAGACTTGTTGTAGTTCTCCTCCCATAGAATGGACAGAGTAGTGCGGATCTTCTTGTAAGTTTCCCTTAGAGCTTTGTCATTGAATGACCTCCATGAATCGAGCACTTGATACCTCTTGTCCCTCATGTTCACAGTTAACAACCAATAGTGGTTAACGAGAGGTTCATTTTTTGTCTTCTTGTTTAGTGGTTCGCAGACAGGTATCATGACCTGGTAGTTTGACATATATAATTACTGTTTGGTCAGAGCTTAAAATAAAACAGAGCAAAAATTTAGTAAAAAAAAGGTTATTCATGAGAAGACATGTGCTTTGTTGCCTGTATTAGTTGTGAAGTTGCATGAATAGTAGCTGTAGTTGCCTGTATTTGCCTTGAAGTTGCATGAAATTTAGTACAAAGTTCTTTTCATTCTATCTTAACACCAGAAGTACAAAACATGTTTAAAAAAAATTATTAGTTGCACATATTGATTATGAGTTTGCATGGAAATAGCTACTGTATTTGCCTTGAATTGGTTCTAAATTACACATAGTAGTAATAAGGATGTTGGATGGGTATGGTTTGAAATTACTTATTGTTTGGAAGTATTTGCTATACAAAAGAAAAGAATGTTGCCTGTAAATGTTTTTGTTGGTGATAAATAATACTGGAGTCACTAAAAGTAGTTGCTTCTTAAACAGTAGAGTGTTGCCTGGAATGGGATTGAAATTACTTTGTATGTAAAGAAAGTTGCTTCTGAAGTACAGAATGGCATGTTTTTAGCATGAATTGCATGGTTAGCAGCAACCATGGAAAAATGCAAAACAATAGATTTTTTTTAAAAAAACAGAGAAAAGAAAGGAAGTTATACCATGTCTTTCTTATCTAAACGTCTTTCATAACTGAACAACTCCTTCATTTCATGGCGGTTAAAGTCGAGGTTCTGCAACCAAGTCTTTGCAAACGAAACAAAAAAAACAAAAATAGTAATCAGCATTTTCATGTCCAAAACACAAAAGAAAGTTTCTCATACTGTACATGACTTGTACTTACTCCTATCCTCAGTGGCATGATGACCTTGTTAGATGATGGTGTCATGTTCTTTGTGATTGCCTGAATTCCCACTTCCATAACTGCACTATGTAGCCAACCACCTGGCTTCATTGAGTTTGCGAGTTCCTTGGCCGTAATATGGTATCCACCAAAGTCCACGATATGAGGGCTGTAAAGAAATTGAAGGGAGAAAGACAACCCCAAATTAGATAAGTTGCAATAAAAAAGTGTTTGCAACTAAGCATGCATCATTGATTCATGGAAGAAAACTAGTGCATGTTGTAGGTAGGAGAAACCTTTTGTCATCTGAATTCTGTTGCCTAGTGCTTCTTACTGCATACTGGATTACCATAGCATACAGTTTGTTCACTTCAGCTGAGCACTGGAACTGTTTGGTGCTATCAACATTGACAAATGGAGATTTTTTGCACGGTGGAAGCTTGATTATCCTCCTCTGGAATTGATGAGGAACTGTTGAGCTTCCTGTACCACCCGATATTGATTCAGTTGCAACATTCTCTGCTTCTTTCATAGGTGTTTGAAAGCTGTTTGGAGATATTGAATTCTGTTCAGTTCTTTGTTGCTCGTGCACAGGTCTGCGTGCTTGCTCGGCAGCAATACAAACCCTCTCAATCTCTGCAGGATCAATTCCTTCCAAAGCATCATACTCTTCATCTGCGGATGCACATGTTGCAGCCTTTTGATTTTCAGTCAAATCGAATTCCGGGCCAAGATTGAATGTTGGCGCGTTGCAATACCCTTCCAGAAGCTCACTTCCAGACCTGGACCTCGGGAGTTTCATCTTATAATTCCCTTGTTCCTTCCACTTTGTCTCAGCAGATTTGCTGCGCTGCATATGCTGGGGCATGTCCGGTGACGCGATGCTCTTGTTGATCAAACTGTATACCTCATCCTGCGACAAAGACCCTCGAGGAGCTGTGTGTGGAGATGGCGATGGGCATGTTTGACGTGTAGGAGGACTAAACTGCACCCTATTGCTGGGCACAACTGGCACCTGTAGGGCTGGAGTTGCATGTTCCAAAGGGCTTGTTGCTGCAGGTGAACTGGTAGTTGCCTTGTTTGCAACACTTGTTGCATGATCAGTTGGTGAGGTACAAACAGGTCCAGGTGTTGTTGCCTCCCTGGCAGCATGAGTTGCGCGGCATCTCGGTGTATTCCCCCGCATGGTGGTAGGAGTTGCCTGCTGTGGTGGATGATGCACTGGGTGACGAACATCTTTGAAAGGCTCTTGGATTTGCAGTTGTCTCTGGGCTAGCTGTAGTTGCCTCAGTTCCAGCATTAGTTGCCTGTATACTACTGGAAGTTGCAACAACTGTGACTGATGTTGCCTTCAGTCCGGCATTTGAATGTGTTCCCTGCAAACCTGCATGAACAGCTTCAGTAGCTGACTGTTTGTTGATGTTTTTCATGGCACTTGCATGTTTACCCAATGTGGGCTCATCATGTTGCACATCTTCTGTCATGTGACTAGGAGTTCGACCAAGAAACTCCATGTATGCCCCCGGGCTACCTTGCATATCATTGATGAAAGCCAATCCATCCTCATGTGCAGCATTGGGGGTTGAATGTTCTTTGGACACATTTTCTTTGATATTATGTGACCTTTCCTCAAGAACAACATGTTTTTCCGTTGGAGGGATGTCTGCAAGCTTACTCTTTTTCTCAAATCTGCACAAGTCAGGCACTGATGCATCCTCCATTGTTGCTGTTGGCAAAACATCGGCATCATCCTTCTTTTTCCTCTTGTCACCCGTACTGCATCGCCCCTTTTACTCCTGGTATTAAGATAGTACTGCGCAGTGGTCAAAGAATCGTCACTAGCTTCATCATCATACATATCGTCGTTTTGTCCCCCCTGACCGCCAGTTGCAGCATTGTTGCCTCCATCACCATCACTGTCATCATCTCCGTCATCACCTCCTTTACCATCAAATTCATCATCATCTCCCTGTTCCTCTTCCTCTTCCTCTTCATCTTCCTCTTCCTCTTCGTCATCGTCCCCATTCCCTTCAACCTCCTCCTCATCAGCGTCATCACGTTGTTCCCCATCATCCTCAGCGTCAGCTCGGTTGTCATCGTTGTTATCATTCTCACTGTCATCCTCGGTATCTTCTTCCCTGTTAACACGAAAAAGGGGAATCAAAAAACTATGCATAGATTATTTATTTTGGTAAAGTTGCAGTTTGAACAGTTGTAGTTGCATGTAATGGCTATTAAAAAAATAGCTGGAAAATGGTCATAAAGTTGCCTGTGTTTATTAGTTTACTTGCAGACAATATAATTGCAGTGGAAAATAAATTTGGGAAAGTTGCAGATAAATGCAGTTCTAGTTGCATGTACTGGTAAATTAATTGCTACAAATGGTAATGAAGTTGCCTGCTTTGTACTTTTAGTTGCCTGTAATAGTAATTAAAATTGCATCTAAATGATCATGAAGTTGCCTGTTATAATGTTTCATGTTTTGCATTTGAGTTTTGATAATTACTTGCCTTCTGTCATCGTCGCTATCATCATCATTCAATACCAGGTTGTCAGCTTCATCGTCATCAGAATTTGCGGAGTCATCAGTATCATCTTGAAGTGCTGCCTCTTCTTCTTGACTCATACGCTGCCTCTTCCTTGGCCTCTGTGGTTTTTCCTTCGGTACTACATTGGCACGAGTAGTGCTTCCAGCAGCAGTACGTTGCTCAAGATTGCTAATCCCCTGGACAAACTTTGCCATCGACTCTTCAAATTCAGAGCACAGACCATAAAGCAACGCAGAAATTTTCCTTTTCTTCTGTAACAATTGAAATCAGGAAACAAAATTCTTAACAATTATAAGCTGTGGAAAAAGAATGATATAAAAACTATGCTATAACTAAGAAATAAGTATTGTTTTAGGTGCTCACACTTTGGTCGTAGTCTCGTGGCAGATTAGACGCAGTAAACTGTTCAGCCTTTAGCAATCCTCCAAAAAGACCACCCTGTTGAGTGTCCCTGTATTTCTCCTTCAGCTGGTTTTTAAATTCATAAAAGAAAATTGGAAAAAATGTATCAGTGTAAGGGCAATAAAAAAGAAGACTGTGAACTTTCTAAGAAATGAAAAAGTTATCTTAGCAAAATTAAAAAGAAGTTTATGGTCTATTGCATACTTGTAATTTGCCGAAAACTCCAGGGCTAATCCTATCCTTCTTCTTCACCTTGCTGATTAATGAGCTGTCCCAGGCATCAACACGAGGATTGCAGTCACTTATAACCTCATCAACTTCTAGTGAATCAAGGTACAGCATCTGCTCATCAAAAAAAAGGGATGTGTGAGGGGGCAAAGGAAGCATTGGAGAAACAAGAAACAGTAGCTATTTTCATGAGGTTATAAAGTGACTGCAAAATTCAAGGCAAATACAGTAGCTATTTTCATGCAAAATTCATAATCGATATCTGAAGTGAATAGCAACTTTGTAACCAATATAGGCAACTACAGCTCCTATTCATGCAACTTCACAACTAATATAGGCAACAAAAACATATATGAAATCTGTCGAAAAATCTTGTTGGCTCACAAAAACATCATAAAAAAAGAAAAAGCAAAAAACTTCATGTGAGGCAACTTAAAAAACTGTATTTCTAAGCAACTAAATATGGATTGAAGGCAACAAATTCATTGATAAAAAACCAGAAAAAGAGCTCTTGGTGGATTATGCAATACATAGTTGGGAGGCAATTTATGACTTGAACAAGGCAACTAACAGCAGTACATGTGCAAAAACTATGTACCAAAAAGCAACTGCATAGATTAAATACAGTGGAACCATGAATTAACACACAGGCTGGTCATATCTCAAAAACTAGCAACTAAAAATGTTTGAATGTAAACAATAATTTCCCTCATATATGCTATTCTCTGTATTGTGTTCATCATAGGAAATAATACACTTACCACCAAATGAAATACGCAGCAACAGACAGACTTCTTATTTCCCAAGGCGCTGAAAGCAACCCTAATCTGATCAGCAACAAACTGGCATATATTTGTCTGAGGAAGAAGCTTGGTATCATATACAGCAGGGTAGCAGCGTGGGCTAACTTTAAGGCCGGTAGTAGGCGCAAGGAAGCAATCAAAAGCAACAATAGCCCAAGCTCGGAGAAATCGGTCGTCAGCAGCACCTTTCATATCTCTTATCATCTTACACCATGCAGTCTTTTCAGGAGCATTCGTTCCAGGAAAACCGTAGTCCTCATTGATTGCTTTGATGATGTCCGTCTTCATCTCGTAACAAACTTTCAGCCCAGAATTTGGTAGCCCCCAAACTCTTGAAACACTTTCAGCGTCAACTGGTATCTTCCCCCTGTTGGGTATCACTAACTCTGAATTCTTATGATTGTAACACTTCATAACCCATTGGCTGAGATCAATAGGCATAGTGCATGCACCGATGTTGAGAAGACCACCTAAGTCCATCTTTAGTATGGCAATCCTTTGATCAGCATTAAGATCACCATTTAGAGCAAAGAAACGGGATGGTGATGCCCTGTTTCTTATTTCCTGCATAGCCAAGTTGCACAAAAAATAGAAAAAAGAAAAAAAAGTTACTCCTAAAAGTCCAATCAACTCTTAAATTTACTGCATGTTACAAAAAGAACCTACCCAGAACAGACAATTATACAAAAATGCTCTGTGTAAGAAATGATGCATCGTGAGTACAGTAAACTTACATCTGCGCTATCCTTTTTTTTCTTAACTTCCTTTTCTTTCTGTTTCGATGCTGTCTTCTTCTGAACTCCAGCATCCCCAGTCTTTTGTGGTACCTCCTTGTTCTTCTTCCTTTTTGGAGGATGCCCTCGACAGGCTGCAGCCTTCTGTTTCATTGCAATATGACTGGTAGGCTGCATTGGGGAGTCAACACACATATAAACACATATAAAAGTTTGTAGGAGAAAAAGGGACCCAACCATTTAAGTGAATACAAATGCAGAAAAGCAAAAAAACAAGAGATTAAAAGGAAAACTAACCTGAACTTGCTGGTGACCTGAAGAAGACCCAGCTACTTCAGACGGATCAGTTCCTACCATTTTAGCACACCTATTTGCTAAAAAAACAAATGATAAGTAGGTAACCTTATCAACATGAAAATTACAGGAGGAAGAACTGAATCTACATAGCAACTTTACTAGCACTACAGACAACAAACATAGCAAAGTTGAGCAATAACAACCCAAATAAAAGCAAACTATGCAAAACAAAAAAGATTCATTCTGCATATCAACTTTAATAGCACAAGAGGCAACAAAACATAGCACTAGAGCAACAAACATATCACTACAGGCAACAAAAAAAACATAGCAGTACAAGGCAACAAAAAAAAATTCTAGTTGAGCAACAAACAAAAATACAAAATTATAAAAATCAATACAACTCTTCATTCAGTCTATAAGAAAACTCAAGTATAGGTTCTAGCCTTTATTTTCAATACACAACTGAATCAAAACTAATAAAATTCATAAGGTGTGATTGGTTTTAGACTTGAACCTAGGAAGACATAGCCTCATGTTTTCAATATGCATAAACAACCTAGATGGTGGTCTTCAACCCAGAGTTGTATTGATTTTTATAATTACATAAGCAAATTTTCTACCACTGCAAAACTGCATAACTGCATAAGCATGTTTTCTACCAGTGCATAAGCAAGTTTCCTACCACTACAGGCAACAAACACACCTGGATTAGCAATAACAGGAGTACAAAAAAGCAACTACAACATCAACTTATCCAGAAAAAAACCTCAAAACTCCCTCGACCCCCTCTCGCCTGACCCAAACCCAACCTGCAATCACTTCGCAAAGCTGAGCGGTTCAGAGTTCACACGCGCCAGCCGAAGCAGCCACGAGGAAATCTCGTCGCCCGGCGACATGAAGCTCCCGCTGTCGGTGGCCTCGCCGGACTCCGCGCCGGAGCTGGCCAAGCCGTCGCTGCCCACCACCTGGCTCATCCTGCACACGCTCTTCTGCGCCACATCCATGACCGTGGGCTTCCGCTTCTCCCGCCTCGTCGTCTTCCTCCTCTTCCTCCCCACCCCGCCACTCAACCCCGCCGCACACCTCGTCTCGCTCGTCACCCCGCCGCTCACGCTCGCCAGCTCCAACGCCACCGCCACCATCACCACCACCACATCCACCACCGTCACCACCACCACCACAGTCGCCTAGACCAAAAGCCTTCGCGCACCACCAGGTCCACCACGGCCCCGTCTTCGTCGGCCACCACACCATCGGCGTCCGCAAGTGGCCCCACCCCGACCCCAGCGAGCTTCTCAAGGCCCACCACATCCTCGCCGCCGTCCAGACCGCGCAGCGCAGCAGCAGCCCCCGCGGGAACGGCCCGCCCAGGCCCGTCATCGCCATCACGCCCACCGTCATCGCAAAAATCAACGGGGAGGCGAGCACCCCCACCCTCTCCGCGCCACCTCGCAGCGGTCGACCTCACCTCGGCGCGGTCGACCTCAATCTAGAGTTCCGCGCCACCTCGCCGCGGGTAGACACCAACTACTACCGAAAATGCGGTTAGAGTGCTGCAGGGGAGAAGGAGGTGATTACCGCGACACGGAAATGCACGGCGGCGCGGCGGCGGAACACGTCCTCGGCGCTGATTGACTCGCCGCTGAGATCCAGTCGCCCCCGTTGCGGAGCGCGACCCGCCTCCTCGCCGCGGCAGTAGCTCCCGAGGTCGGCGTCTCCGATCCAGTCGCCCCCGTTGCGGAGCGCCACCCCGCCGACCCCTACAGCCTCCGGCAACCACCAAATCGCCGCGCAAATCGCCGGCGAGGTCCGCCGCTGCCGAGAGAGGAGATAGGGGAACTGCGGGATGCGGAGTGGAGAAGTGGGCACGATCCCCCAAATTCGAAACAGCGGTGTAGTTATTTTTCTCACGACGAAACCACCAACCCAGTCACCGACATGTGGGACCCATGACGAGAGCAACGGTTACACCCACCGGACAATACGACACCTGAAAAGGATCAGGTGGCCACGACACCGCCCGCTCGGCGCGTCGTTTGGGCGGCCGCACGCCAACAAGATTTTAGGATAGATTATTGGAACACGGTGCAGTACACGACCATCTCACCTACTTAACATTAGATTACTGGAACACGGTGCAGTACACGACCATCTCACCTTGGGTGTTCCCCTTGGATTGTTGGTATGCATGCCAATATGCCATGACAGCCTATATGAGCTCCCAAGCAGCCTGAAACATGTTGTGACTGTCATCTGTTGCGTATAGATGTTGCAGTGTATAGGCACGCCCTACCTTTAGGTTATTTATCAATTTGTCACTTCTACTTTCATATGTTTTTTTGCTTTTTTGAGTAGCAATTATGGTCATGCATTCTATTTTGGTTTTGTTAAGGGGCAAATAGAGACGTTTCCGTTGGATTGTATTATGGTAACCTCATCTATCTTAACTAGGACTGAATCCGAACATTCCATCCAATATTTTCAAATTTCTGAAATTCCAGACATAATAGCTTTATGTTATCACTTATCAGTTATCCCAGTTGGTTTGCTATTTTGGCCATCACAGCGCAGTCTACATATGTTCTTGAAGACGAGAATGGAGAATAGAAGAGTAGAGAATTGAAAGAATTAAAATGTTTAATATTTGTGAAACTATTTTCAATTTCTTAAACTCTCAATATTGAGTTATCACTTGAGTTTCTTTTTTTTAGTTCCTTCTAATTACATACATTTTGCTAGTTCGGTCATTAGTGCTTCGTTCCTTCAAATAATAAAATGCAACTTCTGTTATTGTAGACACGATTCTGCTGGATGCTGAAATTGAACCACTCTCTTCACTGAATAAAATTCATGTCAGTGGCTCATCTGATGAATTGCCAATAGTTGCATTTGTATTCAAGTATGTGCACACCTAATCCCCGTCGACTATGCCATAGTGACCCCGCCGGTGGCTAGCGGCAAGCCAGCAACGACGCAGAGACACATTGACGTTGTCCATGTCCATCTATGACCATGCCGCTAGCCTAACTTGAGAAAATCGCCCTATGTTATATACATGTCATCCTCTCCCTTTGCCTATATGATCTGTCAGTCTTGCCAGCAACTATATTTTAGATTTCTCGAATCTTCATGGGTGTCCTGATTGACCTTTACAATCTCTTGCTGTCTGAAGTAGTAACATTTTTCTGGAGTAAACTCCCTTTTAAGCCACCGCTTACTAGACAAATGAGAAGTATTTCTGATCCAAGCGTTTGCTTGTAGTTTACATTAAACTATCTTTTTTGGTCACCGTCAACTCAGCATCATGTGATGCAAATACTCTGAGAAGGAAGAGGAGTATTTGCCAAGCATATATTTCTCGTTAAGCCTTAATCTCTAGCTTACCTTATTTATGTGGTTGTGCATGTTGGTAACCTGACAACTCTTAACTAGCTAGGCATGTGGTAATGCACATACCAGCATGTGTTAGTGGGTGAGTGGTTGGTGGCGTATGTGGTTGTAATTAAAACAAAATCCTCACCAGAATTTTCAAAAGAAGTAAAGAGAAAAAATTAATTGGGCTGTTTTATAACACACTAAAACGGTTAGAGTTCTAGTTCCAACTTCTCCAGACTGATATGACACCTTTCCATTTAAACACAATAGAAACATTTTTCACGTTCGATATGATACCTTCCATTTAAATACAATGGAAATAGTTAGAGTTTATGGTCTGACTGATATGATACCTTTCCATTTGTTATTTTTGCTTGGTTTCATCATTTTGGTTGTCCTTTTGTTATCTGCCTGCAATTATTGTTGTTAAGTGCTTTGTACATCAGTAGAGTGTGCAGAGGCTTTCGGGTTTTTGGAGAGTACAAATATATCTAATCATATATTGTGTGGTAACTGGATAAGTAAATGTTCCCAGATTGCCGATATCTGCAGGTTATGTAATGCAAAGTCTGAACATTGGAATTCTTAGTTTAACTACTTTATTAATAGCTAATGCTTGCAGTGTAAGATTACTTAGTTAAATCAATGGCACTTTCTTTTCAATTACTCAACTAAGAATTCCCTGGTGGCCTAGGATTCTCGTCCTATTTCATCCTCAGCTCCTTGTGATCCAGCTAAAAAGGTATGCAACGCCTGTTTGGAGGATTTACTCATCCAAGCATCTGTGATTTGTTGTGGTTCTATTCCTGACGAAACTGAACATACACTACAATGTTAAGTGTTAACTAAAGAATTCAGTTATATCTTGTTTTATTTTCGTAGAGATGTATTTTAGCTTACACCGATGGGCCGACCTAACATTATATACTGTTGATGTGTTGCACCTTTTGTTTATCTCTACGGCTACTGTGAGTATCAAATTTGCAAATGCCACCAACTTCATATTGAGAGCTATGCCAGTATGTTAATATCTGATATTTATTGGTGTCATCTTCCTTCCTGAAATCAACATTTCCCTATTTGTAGGAGCTTCAGTAAGGTTGCTCATCAATGATCTGCAAGTGTTTGTTCTTGGTACTTGCTTGATTGAGGAAGAAATTGGTTATTCCTAAATGTGCTATTGCAGATCCACGGTAAGCTTGAGCTCATCCTATTTTCTTTATTCAATCCTAGGCTAAGATTCATCTCATGTTCACTAGCATTCATTTTTATGTAATTGTTTCATTGGTCCGTGGCGCCGACCATCCTCTGTGTGAACATTTAGCTTGCTTTGCTACTAAATATCATTTCCTGCATTTGTGTATTTAGCTTGCAATAAAATAATGTAAGCGCCGGTTCATTTCATTGTGGAAGTTATTCCGCTAATCCTTTAAAAATTATATATAATACTGGAGAGTTCTATCACATTGTTAAAACACCTTTACTATACTATCAATTTGAAAAGAAGATCCTTGAAAAGAAGAGGTCTTGAGGTGTGAAACTCAAGCTGGCAACTAGATACCAATTTGTGTACTAATTTATTACTCCAAATATCAGTGCAAGAACCAATGAAGTTATTGTTTCATAATAACAGTGTTTTATCTCTGAATTTACTGCGACACCTGGCCATTATTTCATGAGGAGGTTTATTTAATAGCTTTATGCAGTACGATCAAGATCATGATTGTGTGACTCAGTTATGACAAATTATCACTTTTCATGTTGTTTCTTTTCTATAATGTCTAAAAAAATGTTAAGCGGTCTAGCTATGTTTTCTAGTTCAAATATATTCTAAGCTGAGTGTATTTGACTTAGCATGGAACATGATCGCTCCAGATTAGTTTTGGATAACACATGTACTCTGACCGGAATCCATTATTAGGCAGATAATGTTACTGCTATGAATAATTCCTTTCGTTTAGAGTAACGGTGTTTTGTAACTCTCCTAGGAACTATATACTTCTTTATTTATGGTGATACTGAATTTTGAGTTCTGAAGGCGCTGAGCGATATGTGTCTGCATTTTGGCGTGGTTGATGTTGAGGTTGTGCTTCCGAAGGTAATTGAATTATTTCACATTGATTGCTTGTTATTCTGTGTCCAGCTTGATATTTTTCAGATATTCCATTGCTGAATACCTTAGCTCTAGAAATAAAAAGAAGCTTGCAGGTTGAGGATCATGTGGTCGTTTCTGGTGATGCAGATGACCACGCATTGGAGCCTTTCTTTCTGCAATGTACTTCATCATCTGCCTGTCACCATGGGTTGAGGATTATGCTAGCTCTAGGCAAGGTACCTAGTGATGCAAATAACCTCACAATAGGTTGAGGATCATGCTACACTTTTGGTTGCTTAGCTCTAGAGTTTAGGAGAACGTGGTCTTAGGATTCTTTTTCTGAATTATGTTAACTGAAGATTACATGGAGCGTCCTGGAGGAGTAAACTGCGTTTGCAAACTGAATTTTGTTTTGTGCAAATTCAGTTTGAATAAGAATAAACTTAAGATTATGTCTCAGAATGATGTATTTGATTCTTCTTCCGGCCCGAGATAACTTACTAAGACTATTACTGGGTGTAAACTTCGTTTGCAAACTGAATTTTGGATCTACACTGCATTTGTGAACTGAATTTTGGATGTGCTTCTGGGGCACGTCTTGGATATGCCGTCAAAACTTTTCGGGGCACATTCTGGATGTGCCATCAAAAGTTTTTGGGGCACATTTTGGATGTGCCCTCTAAACTTTTCGGGGCACATATTGGATGTGCCCTCAAAAGTTTTCGGGGCACATATTGGATGTGCCCTCTAAAGTTTTTGGGGCATATTTTGGATGTGCCCTCTAAACTTTTCAAGGCACATGTTGGATGTGCCCTTAAAACTTTTTAAGCACATCTTAGATGCTAAACTTTTCGGGGCACATATTGGATGTGCCCTCAAAAGTTTTCGGGGCACATATTGGATGTGCCCTCTAAACTTTTCAAGGCACATGTTGGATGTGCCCTTAAAACTTTTTAAGCACATCTTAGATGTTCCCTTAAAACTTTTGGGGGCACAATTTGGATGTGCCCTTAAAAGTTTTTCGGGCATGTCTAAAATGTGCCCTAAAAGATACAACTATGAGTGCATATTTTTGAAGTGCCCTTAATACTTGCCGAGAGGCAAGTAAATTCGGCACATTTTATGTGCCTTTTAAAATATTAAGGACACATTTTATACATTTGAGGGCACTTAAAGGTGCTCCCAAATCCTGATGTAGTGATTTGATGTCAGAGATTTTTTTTCTATGAATGACTTTATTATGACGAAATACGTATGTGCACACTAGCAAATATTTTTGATTCAAAGATACACGTCATGGAACGATTTTAATAAATTTGATCTTTTTTGTGGATGAAATATTTTGGATCACAAACATTACAAAAATGAGATATTTGAGAAATCTTGAAATTAATATGCTTTTACTCAAAGATTTACTAAGCGTTGGAGCATACTACAAGCATATATTTTGATGTTTTACAATAAATTATTTGAACACAACAATTACAAGCATCCAATTATTTTTATGCTATAAAATGGTCCGCTCTCGTCCCTCCCTTCTCCTCAATCCTCCCAGACCAATAGCAGAAGCAATGCCCCGTAGGGGGGAAGGCGAGGGGGGAACGTTAATATCCAGTAGATCATACACAACAAAAAGCGAAAAACAACGCTCAAGAGGCGCCTCCCCGTTGTCGTGAAGAAGGCTAGGGAACTATCCGTGCTCTGCGATGTCCCACCGAGCTAGTGGTTTGGCCATCGCCGTGGGCGGCTTCCGATGTCGTGAGGCAGAACAGAGAACTGCCGGAATTGGAAGGTTCAAGAACAAGTTGGAGAACACTGACTTCATCAAGCAGATGAATGAGAAGTTGAGAGTGAAGATGTCCAAAGTCCAGCTGCAAAGACTTTGCAGCTGGACTTTGGACATCTTCACTCTCAACTTCTCATTCATCTGGTTGATGAAGTCCGTGCTCTCCAACTTGTTCTTGGACCTGTCCAACTTTGAAAGGTCTCTGTACTGCCTCACCACTTGCTCGGCCTCGCTAGGACGGTATGCTATGACGCATAGGGGGACGTCGCAGAGCACGGATAGCCCATGGCCTTCTTCACACAACAGGGAGGCACCTCTTCAGCGCCGTTTTGCACCTTTTGTTGTCTATGATCCACTGGATCTTCACTTTCCCCTCGCCCTCCCCCTACGAGGCATTGCTTCTTCTATTGGTCTGCGAGGATTGAGGAGAAGGGAGGGGATGAGAGCGGACCATTTTATAGCAGAAAAATAATTGGATGCTTGTAATTGCTGTGCAAATAATTTATTGTAAAAGATCAAAATATGTGCTCGTAGTATGCTCTAACGCTGAGTAAATCTTTGAGTAAAAGGATATTAATTTCAAGATTTCTCAAATATCCCATTTGTGTAATGTTTGTGATCAAAAATGTTTCGTTCACAGAAAATATCAAATTTATTAAAATCGTTCCATTGCGTGTATCTTTGAATAAAAAATATTTGCCAGGGTGCATGTACGGATTTTGCCATAATAATGTCATGTATAAAATAAAATCGCTGACATCGAATGTCTGTAGCTAGATTAAAACACTTCGCATATTTGGTGGCAGAAAAATACCCATATGATTCTATACTCGTGTGGTGAAGTAATCTTAACAATGCACTCATATGGCAGGCAAGCTCCATTCGGCCAAAACCTTGCGTTGTTTTAGAGCCTGTCTACACAGCAGGCAACCAATCAAAATCATGCTGCAAGTTTCATCACGCAGCTACGCCACGTATGTTTCAAAGTTTCACAAAGGGCTGATGATTTCCGGTGTCCAAAATAATTGGATGGCTGTCGCAAACTCGGATGCCACGTACTGTCTGCGCTCAGCTCACTAGTCGGCTGACCGTGGCTGGCTGCACCCTCCCGGCCTCCCCACCCAAATCTGGGTCTTTTGGGCCTTATTTGGGTCTAGGTGGGCCGCCTCGGGCACGGTGGCGGCTTCACCAGCGGACAGAGGAACATGTGCTCGTGCTGGGATGGCGGAGATGGTGGCATGCCTGCTGCAGTGCAGCAGCGGGGCTTTACGCGTCAAGTCGGGCCTATGTAGGCCTGGTTTGTTCCAGCTGCAACATTTGGCCGGCTACCACCAATAGTGGTGGAGGTCGTCCCCTCCCGCGCGCTATTGTAGTTACCCCTCGCTGGAGTCCCTTCTTCTTGGTCTCGTCGGCCTCGCTTCATGGGCCACAGTGAGACGACAATGGTGATTGCAAGACTATGGTGGCATGCGCTTGTGGGTGGTGAGATTGGTGGAGTGCTTCGGAGCGTCCGCGGTGTGGTTTTTGGAGGTCGGGAGAAATCCATGTCATCTCAGCACCGACACAGTGATGCTTGCGGGTGTCGTCATTCCTTCGTGAAGGACGTCGAGTGTACCTCTTCCTAATCCTCGTAGTATATCAGGGTAAACCCTAGGATCAGTTCGGGCAGCAACATCAACGCTGCCGCTTTCTTTCTTGGAGGTGTTGCTTGGTGCGCGGTGCTTCAGAGTGCTAGGAGCGTGGTGGGAACTCCCCGGAGGCTGCGGCAGTTGAGGATCATCTTCTTTTTCGCCGATCCGCCGGTGTCGGCATTGTTTCTTTTTTTTAATCTATTCTTTTTTTTTGCTCCCGACTCATTGTATTGTGTGGCTACTATATTAATATAGCGGAGCCTAAAGCCTATTTCAAGGAGTTCGGTAGGTGTCGGATTACGAAAGATTCAAATTGCCTCCTGAAAAATGCATGCTCTGTTAGAACTTAGGATTTCGTCTGCAAACCAACGTCTATGCATTCCATCCGGTCTAGACTGACTCAAGGACAATGAAATACATACTGTGTTGTTGCCTGCATCTCTATTTGATATCTAATAGCAAGCTGCTCATGGCGGACGCTAGAACAACACATCAGGGAGAGCTAAGAAGAAGAGAAGGAGAAAAGACTCGAATCTGAGTGATGCTCTAAACCCGAAGAGAGAAAGCGGAAGCGGAGGAGTGCTTTCTGCTTTCTCTCTTCAAATTTAGAGTGGCAGTCAGATTCTAGTCTTGTTTTCTTATCTTCATCTTAGCTTTTCTTGATGTGTCGTTTTAGCGTTGCGCTATGACAGCTTGTTGTCAGATATCAAACAGAGACGCGGGTAGCAGCAGTGTCAGCATGTACTCATGTGTGTGTCTGTACTGACGGCCTACTGAAGCATGTGTCCTTGAGTGAGTCCAGATCAGATGGAATGAATAAATGATTGGTTTGTCGCATGACGTTTGTTGGTGACAAGAGAGAGAAGCGATCCTGAGGCTTCTCCTCATCAGGGATCAAAGTACCGGGATCTGATTGGATCTCACTGAGAACGCATTTTCCCTGTACTTAGCCTTTGCAGACAACATTTTTCTACGAGGCAAGTTCAAGCCATCCGACCCCTACTGAACTACGGCTCAATCTCAATCCAAAGCAAGATTTTCAGCACTTCAATTAGAGTACAATTCTACATATAAGGCATGGACATTTTTAGCTCAGATTTTCATGTGTTCTATCGAGATTGTACCCTAATTCAAGCGTTGAAATTGTCCATGTCTTCTATCATGATCCCTAGTTGTGAACGCCTGAAGGAAAAAACCTTACTCCTCTCGCTCATGTCTCGCATCCGTGCAGGCAAGGAAGGGCAATACCTCACCCGCCGTCTCTTCCTCCCCCTATCCAACACCGGCGGCGTGGGCTGTGGGGCATTGCATTTGTGGTGCCACCGGCGGCGACCAAACCATCCCCACGCATGTGGGGCGCTAACACGCACAACGGCCCGTGGCGGTCCGGTGAGGCCCGGGTGATCATGGTGGCGGTGGAGCAGCCTCTTGGCTGCTGTGTGCCATGGTAGTTGGAGCTTGGGCGGCTGGTTGGCTGATCATGGCCGGCCGCACCCTTCCGGCCCAGATCTAGACCGTTTGGACCCCATCTTGGTCTAGGCGGGCCACCTTAGGTGCGGTGGTGGTGGAAGAAGGAGTAGGTGCTTGTGCTGGGGTGGTGGAGAGGATGGTGTGCCTGTTGCAGTGCGGCGGCCTAGCTTTACGCGCCCGATCTGGGCCTAGCCGGGCCTAGTTTGTCCATGTAGCAGCATTCGATCGGCTACCGCTAACGGCGGTGGAGGTTGTTCCCTCCCGCGTGCTACTATATCACTGGCCTTCTCGACAGTCCCTTCTTCTCGGTTTTGTCGACCTCGTAACTTGCACCACGGTGAGACGACGACAGTGATTGCAAGATTGTGGTGGTCTGTTTCGGTGGAGCGCTACGGAGCATCTGGGGTGTTTATTTGAGGTCAGGAGAAATTCATGTCGTCTCGGCACTAACGCGGTGATGCTTGGGGTTGTCGTCATTCCTTCGTGAAGGGCATCAGGTGTACCTCTGCCCCACTCCCCCTAGCGTACCCGGGGAACCCTAGGACCAGTCTGGGCAGTAGCGTTGCCGTCATCGCTTTTCTTCTTAGAGGTGTTGCTTGATACGTGGCGCTTCAAAGTGCTAGGAGCGTGGTAAGAATTCTCCAGAGCGCAATGGTTGCGGACCATCTTTGTTTCGGCCGATCCGCCAATGTCGGATTGTTTTCTCTTGTTTTCCTTTTCTGATCTTGATTGTGTTGTTGCCCTAGAAGACTTATTGTATCGTGTGGATGCTATATTAATATAACATGGCGCAAGCCTATTTCGATGAGTTCGGTAGGTTACGAAAGATTTGAAATTTCCTCCTGACAAAATGCATGCTCTCTTGGAACTTATGCCATCTCAAACGCCCCTGCATACGGACCGAATGTGTCCGTCGCGGTCCGCGGAGGACAGATGCGAGGCCAAATGGTGTGCCTCATCTAGAACGGGCCACGGTGGCTACCTCCTCCGGTAGGGGTGACGAAGATCAATGTGGACGCCGCAGTCAGTAAAAACACGGGCCTCGGCACGGTGGCGGCGGTGGCACGGGACGAGGAGGGAGTGTTCTGTGGAGCCTCGGCGGTGGTGTTTCCGGGGAAAACAGATGCTGAAACTCTGGAGGCTCTAGCATGCCGGGAGGCGCTCTCTCTGGCGCAGGACATAAACACTCGACGGATTCGGGTGGCGAGCGATTGTCTGAATGTGATACGGAGTATGGACCAGGGGACTATGGGAGCTTATGCACACGTTGTGCGGGGGTTTAAGGAGACGGCTCGAGAGCTTGATGAGGTCGTCGTCGTCCATGAGTGTAGGGTGTCGAATAAGGAGGCTCATAACCTAGCTAGGAGTAGTGTGCTTCTCGAGCACGGTCGCCATGTTTGGCTGTTGGTGCCCCCGGCGGGCGTTTGTATCCCTAGTGTGATTAAGGTTTAATCACACTGATAGACTCTCCAAAAAAAAAATCTAGAACGGGCCACATTTTTAGTCTGTTGGCCCGCATCTCTGGCCCAAATTTGGGTCGGGTTTGCGGTGGCCACGGACACTGCGCGTCCACACGTGTCCGCTCTAGATCACGATGGGCCCCCATGTCAGCGATAGGGGAGGCAAGGCGATGCGAGTCCACGCGGTCTTCTTAAATGATGACCTTTTGTCGTCCTCAAACCCACACATGTCCCCTAGTTCTCTCTCTCTCCCTCTCTCCCTCCAAGGACCATCGAAACCCTAGCTTGGTGCCCTAGCTCACAACCATGGCCAAAGGATACAGATGGTTTCACCCCAGGCGCAACGACCACAAGGCCACCGGCGGCGGCAATGGCGGCCTCCACTTCGTCCACGAGGCCCAGAGGCCACCTCGTCCTCCACCCGTGTCGCGCTTGGAGCGGCGCGTCTACGTGGAGGTCGAGACCGCCCGCCAGTTCGCAGAGTCCGACGTGCCTCTGCCCTAACCTGACGTCCACCTTCCCCATGGGTGGCATCTAAATCAAGCGCGGGTGCTAGTGCCCGCCATCCCCGCGTGCGGGCCTGATCGCTAGCGGGAGGTCCTGCGGCGGTGAGATAACTTGCTGCCCGATCTGAGGCGCGACCCGGCCTAACCCGTGGACTCTCCACTCTGGGGCTGCTGGTTCGAGGCGGAGCACGAGGAGCGGTGCACCAGCATTGTGGCATACCTTAAAGACCTCAAGGACGAGGACTTCGACCACGAGGCACAGGAGGAGGCGCACCAGGCACCGCCGCCTCCACCGGTGGCCGTGAAGGAGGAGCTGTCAGAGTGGCCGCAACGACATCACTAGGATGGCTTTGTCTCCTCCATGCTGCGCCCTGGCCATCCTGATTGGGGGCAGTACGTCGGGGCAGCCAAGAACTACGTGGATCCCATCCTGTGGGTTCCGTCGCTGGCTCTAGAGGCCTACAACCAGGCCGTGAAGGAGGAGGACCCACCAGAGGAGGACAACAATGGCAGTGGCGGCTACAAGCCGATGGAGGAGGCCATATGTCGATCCATCCTCATCTCCGAGGCGTAGGACCTGGCCAAGTCAATTGGCCTCGAGGAGGCCATCCAGTTGTCGCAGCAGGCGGCCGCACCAGCGCCCCCTCCCCCCACCTCCACCCGACAGCTGAGCAGCTGCCCCTCCCTCCTCCTCTGCCCGATGTGTGGCTGCTGCCGCTGGTCTTCATTAACCTCGGCGGCGAGGACTAGATGTCGGCGGCGACTAGAAGCTATCTCCCCCTTTGTTTTTCTTGTTTTGTTGGTTGTAAAATGGACTCCTATATAGATTAAACATATGTGTTTTCTTTTTTGGTGGGCTTTTTTGCGGAGGGGCATTGGGGCCGCTTCCACCTACATACGGACGGCAACCTGTTTCGTGTATGCAGACCGCCACATTAGAATGGACAATTTTGCGGGAGCATTGGAGATGGCCTTACGACATACTCCAACGGGGGGACGTAAACGGACGCTGAGCAACCATTTGCGTCCCGCGGTCGAAAAATTCGCCTGCACCCTGCTCCAAAGGGGTGACGCACAGTGACTGGGCCGTCCGCGGAGACGCAAACGCGGCCCAAAAAATATGGCACGTTTCAGTCTCTGCGGATTCTGCGCGGTCGCGCCAAGTGACCGTGTTGGTTGCATTCGGGTCCGCTAGGCAGTGACTAGGGAAGAAAAATATTTCCTCATTACTATTCATTGGCCAAAAGGACCATCTTTATAAAGATGGTTAGTCCAGTTAACATAAAATTACAACGGTCGGGGTTACTCGCAGTCGTGTGGCCTACTAATGGCTGCCAGAGGGGTTGTCGCCGTCGTTGAAGCGCGACCGCCTAACGCACTCGCGCCGCGCATGCCGCCGATCGGACATCCCGTCCTGCCGCCTGCAGCGTTCTAGGGCCTCGACCAGAGAGGATCGAGTCCCAGTGGACTCTCTTCGCCGCCGCCTCCGTCGCCATGTAGGCGTGGTAGCGTGTGCCCTGTTCCTAACCGATGTCTCCACCGCATCATCACTGGCGGAGACGGCGTCCGCCAGCTCGCGGTTCTCCTGCTCGACCCGCTCGTGATCCGGTTCCCTCCGCGCGACCGAATCTAGGTCGGAGCACAGGTACGCCCGACTCATGGAGATCGCATGGCTGCGATCTTCCTCCTCCGCTGCCCGAGCATGACGACGATCGGCGTCCCCAGGTAGGCTCTCGAACGACGCGAGCAAAGCCTGTTGGTCGCTGCCGAACTCGAAGCGGATGTGGTTGTCCTCATCATCGTCGGCGATGTCGTGGATGACGGCGTCCACGGGTGGGGCCGCCGGCAACGGAGGAGCCGCCGCAAGGGCGGCACTAGCCGCCGCCATCTCCGCCCGCACCTTGGCGAGCTCCGCCCTTGCCTCGGCGAGCTCGGCCTAGAGTTCCGCCACGGCCGCCGCCCCCGCTGACGGTCTAGCGCGCGCCCTGCCACCTCCGCCTCCTCCTCCGCAGCTTCCGCCTCCGTCGCCTCCCGGTCCAGCTGGTCGGCCTGAAGGGCGTCGGCGGCGAGCTGCTCCTCATCGAACGCATCCGTCGCGCGGAACTCGGTGAGGTCCGCATCATCCGTGTAGACTTGGCGGGCCATCTGAACAACGCGAGCCCAGGTGCGGTTGTGCTCGGCCATGGATGGAGCTAGGGTAGGTTGAGGTGTGCCCGTCACCCCCGCCGGCGTCCACCATATATAGGCACGACGGGGTGGGAAACGGCGTTCGCGCGCAGGTAGTTTCCCGCGCACGTGAAATGCCGGTGAAACGCGCCAATCTATTGGCGCACGCGGGAACCGGTAATCGGTCGTGGCATGCCTCGACGGGACTTTAAACCGCCATTACCAACCTTGACGGTGTCAGTGCTAAAAAAGTGGGTCCGCGCCGCTGGAATACCCTCGATGTAAACGGTCATCTCGGGTTGTATGGCGTCCGCAGGCCGACGCAAACGAACGCGCTCGGATAATTTGGGACGTCCGAAATGGCCTTACAACCGTGTGCAAATGCTATGCACAGGAACAGAAACAAAAAAAACACGCTCTCAGTGAGATGATCTAGTGAGATCCCCATACTTTGCGCTTGATGATGAGCAGCTGCACGATCGGTTCTCTCTCCTGTCACCAACCAACGTTAGAGGACAATGCAATCATTATTCATTCCATTCCATTTCATCGGATCTGAACTGATTGAAGGACACATGCGCCAGTAAGCCATCAGTACGAACACACATAGGAGTACAGACCGATATAGTCGCACACTGCTGCTGCCTGCATCTTTGTTTGACACTCTTGTCTGACAAGAAGCTGCCCATGGGGGAAGCCATGTCTCAGCTCTCGACGCTAAAATAACGACACATGAAAAGCTAAGCAGAAGAAGAAAACAAGATTCATCAAATGGGGACCGGCTCTAAACTGAAGAGAGAAAGCAAACGGGGTTGCTGCCGGCATGGATGGATGGTTCATCTAGAAGAACTTCTACTGGGGTGGGCGCGACCGCTTGTTGTACCCCTTGGCGGCGTCGGCGGCCCTGGCGGCGGGGGTGCCCTTGGCGAAGGCAGCCGAGAGGTCGGAGTAGAGGCTGCCGACGCGCGCGATGTTGCTGTTGAGCTCGCGGATGAGGGCCACGTTGCGGTTCAGGCCGACGTCCTCGCCGGACTCCTGGTTCTGCTCGATCTCCTGGATCAGCATCCGGTTGTGCTCCAGGATCTCCTGCACCTGCCCGGAGCACCGCTCAAACGCCTGCACCACCTTCCCGTTCCCGGCTCCTCCCCCGTTCGGAACCGCCTCCCCGCCGACGCCGTTGCCGTTCTCCATCGATCCCTGATCTAGTTCTGCGAGTGGGAGGAGGAGGAGGAAGATGGGTGCTCAGCGTGGTGGGGGGGGAGTAGCGGGGCCGGCCCTAAGGGGGGGCGGGACGGGCGGCCGCCCTGGGCCCGCGAAATTTAGGGGGCCCCTGCCTAGGTATGTGTGAGCAGCAAAGCAAGTCGTCGGACGGCCGGAGGCGCCATTAGCGTACTGCCTCCTCACGAAGAAGAAACGCGAAACGTTTTTAGAGACAAAGCTAGGGCCGTCCCTTCACGAACTGGGCCTAGGGCCTTTCTTCTATCAGGTTCCGATGGTTAAGTAGTGGTGGGCCATATCAGGCTTGAGAAGGGAGCGAGGGACCGCATAGGGGAGAATCATTTTATTGTCCAAGATGGAATTAGCAAGATCAACTTATGTAACTTCTTCTTCAAAGAAAAAACTGATGTACAATTGGTAGCATGTTTTCATCCCCTAAAAAATGGCAGCACGTTGCCGTCAAAAAAGAACATAGTAGCATGTAAAGAAAGAGTGCTTGTAGTGTGAAAAAAACTTATCGTAATTTCATGAATTTTCTAAAAGGTATATTACTTGATTATTTTATTAGCATTTTTGGTTGAAGTAGATTATTCTTATTTATATAGTAATGATATAATTTCTTTTTAAATCCAATCCGTTAGTCTTGATAAAGTAGATTGTTACCTGCCCTATATGCAATTTATGCCACATAATTTTCTCTTCAGGCTATCTATTTTGAAATAAAAAAACATCTCAGTCAACAAAAAATAGAGTCGACCGATCTACTACTTCCTCCGACACATATTATTTGCCACTAAAATGGATGTATCTATAGTTAAAATGTGTCTAGATACATCTATATTAGTGTCACGTAATATGAATCGGAGAGAGCATAACATTTTTTGAATTTATGTTTTTTTAGAATCATTTTTTGAATTTATCTAAAAATAATTTTCTAAAGGGCCCATTTTCTAGTTTTCGCCCCGGGCCCCTGAAACCTCAGGACCGGGCCTGGGGAGTAGTCACGAGGAGAACGAGGGAGCGAGACGAAGCGGAGGGGGAAGATCTGGGGCGGAATTTATGCTGGTCGGGGTGCTCGGGGACGCGTGCTGCGGCCTGTTCCGACGTAGGACTAAACGGGCTGGAATCCAGCCCGGGAAAGCGCCGAGATCGCTTTCGGTTTTCTATCAAGCGGCCCGGCTAATCTCGGCTAATTTCGGTATTTCCGGATGTTACACCTGGGCCCTCTCCCCTCACAGGCGCAATTTTAGATGGATTTCCATACTAGCTTTTTGTTTACCAGAATTTGGTCCGGATAAGTCTTTCCTTGTATAGAAGTACTATGCACTGAGTATGCTCAAGAAAAGGATAAATGACGCTGATAAATACTACTTGCCATGTGGGGAGAAAAAAAAATGACGATCAAGTTTTGGACTAGGATTACGGAATAAAATTAAATAAAAACTAAACATTCATATTGTAGAAAATAAACACATACCATTGATTGTTGTTGTCGTCGTCGCATTTGGCCACCGGGAAGACGGTGAAGGACGAGAGGTCGGATCTGACCATGGGACGAGCAAAAGGATCATCGGAGTTAGCAACAAGCCAACAAGGACGATAGCGGAAGGATAATTAAACCTCACCTGGACCACGATGGAGAAGCAGATCTAGGCTCCAACAATCGAGGAGGGCGAGGGAGGCATCTTCTATTGCCCGTCAAGACCAGATCTAAGCATGACGATGACATGGGAGGCATCACTTCCCGTTGTACGAACCGAGCTATATGGAGTAGGAGGACGGCGGTCTTGACGTAGGGGGAGAGGAAAAATGACAATCGAGCTTTTGGGCCAAGATTATGGAATAAATAAAATTAAGTAAAAAAATAAACTCTCGTATTCTAGAAAATAAACACATACCATTGATTGTTGTTGTCATCGTCGCTAGCCATCGAGAAGAATGAGAGGTCAGATCTGGCCACCAAGAAGGATGAGAGGTCAGATCTGGCCACCGAGAAGGATAAGAGGTCAGATCTGACCATGGGGTGGATGGCGAAAGGACCCGTCGGGATTAGCAACAAGGATAATAGTAGAAAGATAATTGAACCTTACCGGGGCGATGATGGAGAAACATATCCAGGCTCCGATGACCGAGAAGGATGAGCGAGGCGTCCCTTGTTGGCCGGCGATACCAGATCTGATCATGGGGCTGACATGGGAGACATGTGAGGAGAAAAAAAATGAAGATCAAGTTTCGTGGCCTAGAATTACGGGAAAATTATATCAGATCCAACAACCGAGGAGGATGAGCGATGCGTATTTTGTTGCCCGACAATGTCAGATCTGAGATTAGATCTAAGCATGGGGATGGCATGGAAGGCATCAATTCCGACACAAACCAAGCTATATGGAGGAGGAGGAGGAGGGCGTCGTCCTTGACGTAAGGAGGGAGGATCTATAGTTCAGATGATGGTCGACGAGATAGAAGGTTTGTGATGTTTCGGAGATAGGAGTGGAGAACCAAGAGACGAGCCATGGCGGAGGGGGAGTCTTTGGGTTGAAGGAACTATTTGTGTCAGGGGCTACGATTCCAACGCAATTTGTAGAGGTCGGCTTGAACCTCAATTCATGTCGTTTCTATGTGTTGTTGTTGTTTTTGTCAGACGTGTCTACATCTCAATTCGTCCGTGACACGCATCTTCCATTGTCTTTCGGTAAAAGGAAAGAAACAGTCCCCATTTTTCTAAGCAATAATAATAATAATAATAATAATAATAATAATAAGCTTCTTGTCACTCTGATGCATATGTCGCAGGAAGGCTAAGAGGGATGCTTGAGCCTCACCATGAGGATAGTGGAGGACGGAGAAGATCCATATCTAGCCATTATGAGGACGAGAAAGATATTCAGGTTTGCTAGTGAGACCATATCTATACGTCTGGATGGCATGGAAGGTATCACTTCCTGCAATATGAATCTTGCTATATGGAAGACGAGGATGGCGTTATAGACGTAGCAATGGAGGCTCAATTCTCTTCAGATAATGGTCAAAGAGATAGAAGTGTGTTCGTGATATTTCAGAGATAGGAGTAGAACACACACCGAGAAATGAACTATTTGGATTGAAATAACTACTCATGTGATTGTATTCCAACGTTACTTGTAGTTTCGAACCCCAATTCACATGGTTTATAGATGTTGTCATTGTTTTTTTTGTCACGCTTATCTACATCTCAGTTTCCCTTGTGGCACCGTCATGCATTATATCCCATGAAGTGAACAGTGAAATGTCTCAAATTTTCTAAGCAATATTGCATTAAAAAACGGAATATTAACTGTTGATGTCACTATCATATCTTGCAACTGTGATGGCAAAAGAAGGGTGGGAGTTTAGATCTGACCGTGACACAGCGGAGGAAGGAAAATTGGGTGGTAGAAGGATGCTTGAGCGTCACCGTGGGGATGGAGAAGACCTAGTTCTATCTATTTAGAGGATTCTACTGTCGATAAAACTAGATCTAAACATGTGGGGATGGAACAGTTGGCAACTCACGCTACTTATACACACGACATGTACATCATATTCATCACCTATGTTCCTTAAGAGCATCTCCAGCCGCGTCCCCCAAAGCGCATCTTAAAGGAATTTGGGGCGCGCCCGACTAAAAAACGTTCACAGCCACGTGCTACAAAACCTTTTTTTGTCCGGCGCGGCCCGATGCGGTGTCCAGCGCCCCAAGCCCGTCCCCGTTACAAGGGATGCTCCGGGCACGCCGGACACAACGAAAAGCGAGGCGAAGAGACGCGGGCCCGACGCGTCAGCGGCTCGGAAGCTAAAACCCCGTCGCCTACCTTTGGTCAAGCGACGTTAATGGCGTCCCAGATTTCCCAGGCGACGCAGGGACGCGTCTCATCATGCATGGCCACGTGGCCGTCAGCGTCGGCATTTATTGCGTCCAACGGCCCGTTGCCGCTTTGCCTGCCGCCGATGTACATTAAGAGCGCCCATGCGGTTCTTGTTCATCCCAATCTCTCGCCGCTCCCAAATCTTCTCCTCGTCGCTCCAACCTCTACCCAATGTCGTCGTCCTCCCGCAAGATCGCCGCGGTGAACGGCTTCGGCCGCGGCAGCCTCACCGTGGCGGAGGTGTGGGCGTTGTACCGCGCGGGATATCCCGTCCCGCCGGACATGCGCCTGCCAAGTAGCGTCGGGTGGAGGATGGCCATCAACGGCATAGGTGTCCCGCCGCCGTCGCCAGGCATGGATCGCTGGAGGGACTCCATCAGGGCCCGGCGGTCTGGCATCACCGCCAACGAGTGGGCCGATCCGACCTGGGCGGCCACCGGCAACGACGCCTGGTGGGTCTCCTACTTTCAGGCGCAGTACGACATGGAGATGAATAGGACCACCGGCATCAGCCCTGTCCAGGTTGACATTCCAGGGACGTTTAGTCTCCTCATCAGCCATGTCCGGCTTGTTTTTCTTAGCCTCTTGGGCATCTATGAGATGTAGCAACCATTGTCCGGGCTTTGCTCACGATGAAGGGACCTTCTCATCGCTTTCGGCCCAGGAAAGCGTCGAGATCGCTTTCGCTTTTTAATCAAGCGGCCCGGCTAATCTCGGCTATGGATTTTGGTATTTCCCGAAATCGTTAGAAAAAGGCCGACCTTCGCGAAAGGAAAACAACTCGCTCCGCACGCGACAAGTGGCACGCTGTGGTGCCAGAAAATCTCTGGGAAGTTGTCTCCCTGCTCGCCACGTGTCGCAAAGGAAGCAAGGTGGAGATGAGGGAAGAGAGAGAAGACAGAGAGAGGCTGGGTTGTGTTAGTTTTTTCCCTTTTTTCCTAGATTCATTTGTTCAAAATGAAATAGCTAGAAAACCGTAAGTCCAAATTACGAACTGCTTCCACTTTTGAGACCCTCTCGTCGAGATCTTCAAAACTAGATCCCATGTTGATAGGTTTCGAGATTTTTTTTTCGTACTTCCTATAGTACTATGATTGTAATCGTGGTGTGTACCTAACTGTACTCGTGCTTCAACTCATAAGTACTTCTGTTTTGTAGTTTCTGATACAGTTTTTCCCTTTACTCGTAACTGTACTTACTCGTGTGCATCAGACACGTGCTTTCGTACCAAGATTTCCTCGTGTGCGCGATCGTACTTCGCACTGTAGTTGCTCATGTGTGTCACTGTATTTCTGTACAAGTACTCGCTCGTGTCTTGTGCTGATCTTCGCTCGTGTGCACGATCAGATTTGCTTGTCTGCTGTCAGACTCGCTCATGTGCTCCATCAGTACTTTCGAACGTGTCTTGATTTGTACTCTCTTGCCTGCGCCTAGTATATAACTGTACTCGTCTGTTATACATACTGTACTTGTGTATTGCATGTAATTGTACTCATATTTTCGGTAGTCAGATCTATATGTAGTACCGTATGTATACGAAACGATTTTGTCCGGCCGATCGATTCGCGGTGCAATCCGCACGAGTACAAGCCAGCACTCGGACACGTACTAGCCAGGCATGCAGGTTGTGAATTTGAGCTAGCTAGCTGTACTCGCGTGGGTGGGTTGTACTCGAGTGGAGCGCTCGGTCGCGGAAACGCGTTCGCTTTTGTACTCGTCGTTTGCTCGGTCGCGCGCGCGTTCTGACACGTGTCGTCCGGATGTACGATGTGCGTGACTAACTTTTCCCTTCACAAAGGGAAACGCTTGTAAGCGCATCTCCAACCGGCTGACCCAAACGGACGCGAATGAACGTCCGATTTTGGTTGTTTGGGTCAGCCTCCGGACAGGCGGACAGACTGGAACGTCCGCTACCCAATTTAGTCCCCAACGCTTCTACCCAAATAACTATTCCTGCTTCTTCCCCACTCTTCCCTACTAGTAGTACTACTTTAGAAAGAGGAACACGGAACAGTGGCCACCCCACCACCGCTTGTGCCTGCCCTGCCCATGGCCGCTCCAACCCCTGCTGCGAGGCACGAGCTGCTGCCTGGGCTCGCGCGTGGCCTACGCTGCTGGCAGCCAGCTCCGCCACCGCCTGTGCCTCGCGCGTGGCGGACGATGCTGGCGACGAGCTCCGCCCCCGCCCCGCCATGGCTCGCCCGCGCCGGCGACCTCCGCCCGCCACGGCTCGCCCGCCCCGGCGACCTCCGCCCCGCCCGCCCCGCCCGGCGACCTCCGCCGCGCCCCGCCCCGCCCCGCCGTGGCACGCCCCGCCCGTGCCCGCCCGCCATGGCTCGCCCGCGCCGGCGACCTCCGCCCGCCACGGCTCGCCCGCCCGGCGACCTCCGCCCGCCCGCCCCTGCCCCGGCGACCTTCGACCCGCCCCGCCGCCGCCCGCGTGGCGCGCCCCGCTCAGTGCAAGCTCTCGCTGTGGCGGCGGCTTCTTGGCGAGCGGCATGGTGGCCGGCATGCGCGACGCGGCGTGTCATGGCGCGGCGCGGGCACGAGCACACCCGTGGTCGACGCGGCTCCGTCTATGCACGCCTGTGCCCGTCCCAGTCCGTGGCCGACGCGGCCGACCGGATGGAGGCGCGGCCCCATTCCTCGCCTCGAGCACGGCCCCGTCCGCCGCCGCGGCCCCCGTTCGATGCCGCCGGCGTCGCTGCAAGCTCGCAGCGGGCGCTGCCCGTTCGACGTCGCCGGTGCGGCTCCAAGCTCGCCGGGGGCGCGGAGCTTGTTTCGCCTCCGGCGACTTCCGGCGGGTGTGAAAAAAAGGGAGGCGGCGGCGACAGGTGCCTCCATGAGTAGGCGACGGCGGCAGTCCACGAGGCGAGCAAAACTCCGGCAGCTGCACCAACGATTTTCATGGAGAAAGGAGGACAGAGGAGAGAGAATGCTGCGGGGTCTACTGGCTGGCCTTTGTCTCTCTGTCAAATGGGCCAGAACGCGTGTCCGGCCGGACAAAACGACCATAGATGGACGCGTGCTCGCGTCCGCCTTGATCCAAATCGCTCCCAGATTTGCGTCAGTTTTGGGTCAAACCGGACGGAGAGTATCCGCTTTTAAGATGGGTTGCCCCGCTGGGTGCAGTTTTGACCCATCCAGACCAATCTGGAGTCCGTTTTTGGGTTTGGGTCCCCGCGTTGGAGATGCCCTAATCACCCGGGGGAAAAGCGATTTGATCGTCCGCCTCGCTGGCACGCGGAGCGACCGGGTGAGACAGCGCAAAGCGGTGATTTGGCCCCACCACGAGCATCGTTATCCTTCCCCCGAGCGATCTCCTCCACATGTTCGTCCTCCTTTTCTCCCCCGGCCAGTACATCCTTCGTCTCCACCGCTCTGCTCCCCGCTCGGTCCTGTCCACCTTCCCCCAAATCTCTCTCTCCGCTTCTCTCCGGCGAGCGTTGGGTGCGCTATTTCTCTTCTCTATCCGACGAAGCAGCCACAAAGGGGGCAGTCGGCGCCGGCTGACACGGCCAACTGGTAGCGCCAGCCTCGGGCGGTGGATGCGAGAGAAGTATCCGGCCGAACGGCAGCGCGAGCCTCAGGCTGGGGAGCGGTCAGCCGTGCCGGCGACCGTGTAGTTTTTTCGCCCCACCGGTAGTGCTACAGGCAGTACCAGAGTCTGCTACAAGCATGGTCGGCGTCTGCTACAAGCGACGGCAGCGTATGCTACGTTCGGCCGGCGGCGCTGCTACTAGCGACGGCGATGGTGGCTACGTTCGTCCGGCGGTGCTGCTACACAAGGCAGGCGGCGCTGCTACTAGCGATGGTGGCTTCTGCTACCAAAGGCTGGCGGTGCTGCTACTAGTGACGGTGGCGTCTGCTACATCCGGCCGGCGGCGTTGCTACAAGCGGCAGCGCCTGCTACCAAAGGCTGACGGCGCTGCTACTAGCGACAACGGCGTCCGCTACGTCTGGACGGCGCTGCTACAAGCGGCGGCAGCAGCTACAACGGTCTCCGTCTGTGTAATATCCCAGGTAATGGGGTTACAAAAATAGAGGAAACAGATGGTGCATTGCATTCATGCATAGAAAATCTGGGGAATTTTCGCGCTTTAAAATAAAATAGTCACAGTAACTGAAGTTTCACTTGACCTTGGTGGAATTGAAGTAGCTCATCAAGTCAGGCGCTATAAACCTCAAAGTGACTTTGTTAACACTTTGTTTTGGGTAGAGATAATTTGATCTAAGGGGTTAGATCAAATGGAACTAATAATCAACACAACAACACTTTACTCAATGATCAACTACTTGATCTTATTAAATATCACAACATGATATTCCTAGCCATAACATGTGAACATCCATTTAATTGGAAATCAAGTAACAATAATTGAAGAAACTATTCTTGACTATCTTCTCCATATCTTAAAACTAATCCATGATCCTACCATGAACCTCATGGTATTCATTCTACTTTTGTCTTGGAAACAAAACAAGGAGATCAAACCTAGAGATATATATCTTTCTCTATTCCATATTATTTTACATCAAACCTAGAAAGGTGAGAATTCTACTATAATTATTAGAGAAGCATTAACAAACCTTGAGTTAAACCTTGGATATATATCCAAGTATTCAAATCATCATCTTTAAGAGGAACCCTAGGATCTTATTCAAGATAGTGGAGTTTTAGACTTGATATATATTGAGATATGGTGAATACACCATAAACCCTAGAATAAACCATACCTTTGTAAGAGAGCTCAAGCTAAGGTGTTACACTCAAGAAAGTTAAGCCAACAATTGAATGTGAGGAAGAGAACTATCCATATAACCAGATAATAATATCAACATTGTTTAAGTAGAACCCTAAACAGAATATCTTAGGCATTCTCCTGGGATATAATTTATGGAGACAACCATAGCCATGTCCACTCAAGATAGTATAGAAGAAGTACTATATCTAGTTGATCAAGACAATGCTTGATCATGGAAGTGAGAAAAACATTCAATGAGAGATCCCTTAGGAAGCCAAACCTTGATCATTATAAATTGAGTGATGATCATAAACCCTAAGAATTGGAGGTAGAGATATTAAGAACAAGTTGATCATGCCTAATCCATGATCATGCTCTTGAAATATGTGAGGATAAGTTAAACCCTACTAAAATAAGTAGATCTCATTACCACATGAAATTATAGGGAGATCACTAGTAAGCAAACCTAGACTTATATCCCAACCTTTACTTGTGAACCACTTAGTGATCATAAGTAGAATCCTACCACATTTACATTCCACCTATTCTCCACTTAAGAACCACTAGAAAACCTATAGAGTCAAACTCTATAATTCATATGGTGAGAAACCATCAAACCATATGACCAAAGTTAACTATAAAAAGAATTATAACAACTTTAGTTACTTTAATTATAAGTTGAGGATAATAATAGAAGTTAATTGGTAGAAGAGAAAACCAATTCTCAGATCCTTAGTAGCTAAAGGAGAACATTAACAATTAAGCAAGTAACCATATTATTTTGGTTAGGGGAGATCAAACCCTAGCAAATGCAATATGATGCCATCCCAATTCTACAACCCGTAATTATATCCCAAACCTAGTTGTGAATCACTTGGGTGATCACAACTAAAACCTAAGCCACAATTAAATTCCAAACCAATTGCCATTAGGTGAATATAGTTAAAACTCTATAATTACTCACTAGTTAATCCTTATGCTTCAATTACTAAACACTGGAAACACCCAATGCTAAGTCCCATAATTAAAACCATGTGTGGTGAATAACCACCCATATCAACCATTTGACTTAATAACCAAGATCCAACTATGAGAAGAGTAATACCTACTCTAAGTATTTCAAGGTGCTATTAATGTATAATACCAGTGCTAACCTTGAAATAGGAATTTAATAAAACCTACAAAACCTTCACAAGCTTGTGCTCACATAAAATTATGTGCAAGTGCCAACATTCTCAAATAAGAGGTCAAGTTCTAAAGATAACTTCTAAAGTACTTGCAGTGGGAATTATCAACTCTTATGTTTCTAAATTGAATGGAATTAATAACAAAAAGGAAATTTAAGTGAAAATATCAATTCATGTAATATTGCTATTTTGAGTCAAGTTCACAAATATACAAATAATCTAATATAAGATATGAACTCAAAAGGAATAGTAATACAATAGTCAGTATACCAAATCTTGGTTGAATCATCATAATTGAAATATTTGCAAACAGTATTGAATTCAAATATGAATTCAAATAGGAAGTATAAAACAGAATTGAAAAACAGAAAATAAGAAGAAAAAGAAAACAGAGAAAAAAATAAAGAGGGGCTCACCTGACTTACCTAGTCGGCCACCGAGCCCAGCAGCAGCACCGCAGCAGCCCACCAAGTACAGCCCATCACGAGCCCAACGCCACCACAACCCAGTCCAGCCCGACCCACGTAACGTTTCGTATAAAAAAAAAAAGAAGAAAACCACGTTCTTCTTCTTCCCTGTGATCGACACGGAGGAGGAGCTCGCCGGCCACGTCCTCGTTGCCGATAAGGAGGATCCTGGACGCCAAGATCACGTCCAAAGTTCGATTCAAGTTGCTCCGGGTCCGTGGCTATCGCTAACGCGCCAAGATATGTGCCGAGACGTGCTCATCGACATCGCCGCATCCCGGCCGTCTCCGACGACGTGCCGCCGTTGCCGACTGTCCCAAGCCCTATAAATACTTCCCAAGCATCACCAAAGAACCCTAATGCCCCTATGCTCAATCAATTGCTCGCTAGTCCTCCATATCTTTCGCCACCACCTCACAGACGCCGCCGGTGCCGAGCTTGAGCTCGTCGGTGGAGGCCACCCTAGGGACCCATAGGTAGTCCATGAGAAGCGCACGAGTGTGGGGATCATCCTGGTATAAGGAATCAAGGAACGACGTGCTCAATCGGTCGAATTCGAGCGTTCCCTTCCGCCGATGCTCGCCGGAAATCATGTCCGTGAGGGCAACTCCGACCATCCCGGGCTTCGTCGAGCAGCCTATCAGCTTCAGGGTGAGTGTGCGCTCCCATAGACCCCTTATTTGTGCATTTTCATCAATCGTAGCTCAATCTCGCTACTTGGCCGACGTGCGCCGCCGCAGTAGGGTTCACCGGAGCTACCTCCGGTGACCAATAGGTGGCGGAGACACCACCATCGTACTCGCCTTGAGTAGAGGATTCCAACGCACCCTCTCGCGCATCCCGTAGACCCCGGAATCGTCGTCGCCGTCGATCGCTGACCCACCGGCGTTAGTTGACCGGCGAGATGACATGGCAGTGGGACCCTTCCGCTGGGTTGACCCAGTCATCCGCCAACGTGGCAGCTGACTCGGACCAGACCCACCTGTCTGTGTCTGGGGTACAAATCGAACCGGTATCTTTCGTATTTATAGTTAATTCTATATTCCTGAAAATAGTAGAAACTTTAGAAATTCATATCTAATTCATAAAAACTCAGAAAAATATAAATAAGATATTAAAATCTTCAGAAAAATAAACTCTATCCGATAAAAATATAAAATGAAATTTTTATTTTTAATAAAAATTCAATTATTTAATACTGGTTATTTAAGCCTTATTTATTAATTCTAAATTCAATTAAACTTCAATAATTAGAAAAACTATCTAAAATAAATAAAAAAAACCAGTAAAGTAAATAAAGAAAACATTAACACTAATTTTCTTTATTTGCAACTTATTTAATCCTTATTAGGAGGATTTAAACCCTAATTAATAATTACCTTAAATATTATTTGTTTAAAAATAATAAAATGCCAAATTCAATATTATTTTTATGCCCAAATTATTAATAACTTCAACTTTACCATGAAGTTATTAATCATAGAACCATAGGGTATTTAGAAAACCCTAATTTCATAAGTAATAGAACCACGAACTCATCATCTCATGTGATCCTTAAAACCCTAATATCATTAGGAACCCTAGCTCCATTATTACATGTAAACCCTAAATTGCTTCTAAACCTAAACCTAGGTTAGAATATGTGATCATGTACTTAGTTCTGATCCACAATACCATAATTAGCAATTAAATACTTGTTATGTCCACATAAAATGTAGGAGCTCTTTTATCAATCATTTAGTACCCCATATATGCACCCCTATCCTACATGGTTGATCAAATAGGGTCAACCAAATACAAACCCTAGCTCATATCCTTAGAATTATCAACCTAAAGTAACTTTAATTAGCATCACACCATGGTGATGAACCCTAATAGCAACCATGCCAGTATCTTGCATTACCTAACCATACTCCACTAAACCCTATTAGTGTGAGATAATTATTAATCATCCTATTTAGGAAACCACCATTCTTTACTTAGTAAATCCAATAGGAAACCCTAGATACACACCAATAATTGAAATACTTCTTATTACCTAAGAAGTATGTTCTTCAAAAATTATTCTTTGGAAGTAAATAAAGAATCATCAACAACCCTGCTTATAAGAACCTCTAAACCCTAGCCAGCTATCACCAACAAGGTATACCACCTTGATAGCAACTATTGGTAATTAATATGCTTAGGCTTAATTCAACAATACCAGCCTAGTAGCTGATGAATCCAACTAGGTTGTGATCCATCTAATAACTACTTCAGAAACTAGATGAAACCATAGTCAACCATAGAACCCCACCAGTCTAATTATCATACTTGTTCTTTATTAAAGAACATGTTCTTCAAAAGTTATTCTTTTGAAGAATATAACAAGTAATCATTAACCATGCCATATAGTACTAAAATTGACAACTGTTCTTTACACGTTAACATTATGCCAATTATCATTCTTTGTGTGCTTAATTGATTACTGTACTTTGTTATCTACCTGTTCATGATACCAAGTAATCCCACCTGAATAAGAACCTTGTTTGTGAATCACTCTAAAAGTGCAACACACCCTGAATCAATTACTACCACTCACTAATCCTAAATCATCGGGGTTAGGTCACGCTTAGAGCGATTGCATCTCATTCTTATGCATTATTGCATCCTTGCCAATCTTTTAAACATCGTCCTTCTGAGACGATGATGCTATTTCAGAATTTGGAGTTATTACGCATCGAAGACCTTGTCTGCATAATCTTGCAGCCAAGAAAGGCAAGTTCATCACTTGCTCATGTCATTTGAGTATTTTTATCAAATTACTTGCAAAGTATTATGGTTATCACTATTGCACAAAAATCAAAACCCCTACTTTCATAACTATGAATATGACTATGTGGTGGGCAATGGAACCATGGATTGTGTTGATATGGTGGAGGTTCCATTGCACGGGCTTATATCCATCTAGGATTAAACCACAAATGTCGCCAGTGATTCTTGTGCCGTAATATCCGTGTTAACCATAAGATCCGGAGTGGGACGGAATAGTCAAAAGTGTTTCCACCTCTCGTTCATCAACGGATGCGCTTTACCGTAGACACTTGTATCTGTCAGGGCAAGCGGTGGGCTGGGGAAGCCTTAAGTCCCCACGGCATAGTCCGTAGACACTTGTCGCTCGAAGTGCAAGCGGTGGGCTGGGGAAGCCTAAAGTCCCCACGGTATTGCGGTCTATGATGGGTTGCAGCTACCGGCGAAGGAGTTTGGTTCGATCCCAAACTGTCGTCGTGGTCGGGGTCCACCCCTGAGTGGGAATAATGGGACCGGCGAGGACCCAGGGTCGGGGCATGCAACAAAGGGTGGGTGTTCGAGGTAGCGGAGGAACATGATTGGCTAGACCTTATACCGGGCCTCACACCAAAGGAAGTGTGGACGAGAACTTAAGCTCGGTTGGCACCAAGGTTAAGATCTCTTATGGGTAAAGCAACACACCTCTGCAGAGTGTAAAGAATCGTGACTGTCACTCCTGTTCGGGATATGGAATCGCGAACGCGGCCGGAAAGGAGCTCCATGAAGTTCTAGTAAACCGGTGAAGGCTGACAGACATAGCTCTTCTGAATAAAAGCAACCTTTTGAAGAAATGGTTATGAAAACTTGCATTGGTATTAGACTTTCTGGTCTAATGCTGTAGCTAGTGCATTAAACACCTCTTTCCTATAATGAACTTGTTGAGTATGCTCGTACTCATCCCACTCTTAAATCCCCTGCTTAGATATGGTGGCATTGAAGGAGGATCTACAGTGCAACTCGAAGACCGAGGAGTCAACAACTACTTCAAGAGGCAGGACCCTGTCAGAGGAGTCAGATACCACATCCATCAAGAAGAAACCTAGTTTAGCCATAGAAAGGAACTAGCTTCCTAAACCTAGCTCCGATTTAGCTAGAATCTATTCTTAGCCTCCATAGCTAGTCAAATACTCTACAAATAGAGTTCGTGATAAGATTAGACTACGAGTCGTTCTTCTGGAGTTTATTTGCAGTTTTACCTCATTGTAAAGTAGGAGGCTGTGATGATCTTATGTAACAGAGTCGATGTTGTAATTCTATAGACATGCCTTGGACCCGCATATGTTTCTGTTGTACCACTCTGAGCGATATAATACTAGTGGAACGGTGTTTCATTGGTGTTATATCAGACTTGCATACTACACCATGCAGTGGTATGCCGGGTCACCACAGTTGGTATCAGAGCAAATGCTTTGACCTTAGGATTAACACCCTTTAAAGGGGACCTATAGGATTGGTAGTGTCTATAGGAAGTTGTCTTAGTTGAACCAAATTTTCTTATGACTTGAGATGGATATTCACTTGAGAATAATCCTGACACACTTGAGTCAACATTTCTTACCTAACTTACCAAGATTAAGTGAAGTTAGTTAGCTAATCCCAAACATGTAGTGTACCATTAAGTCCTTAAACAATAGATGAGTAGATCATAGTTGGTATACAATACATGGTAGTCCAAAGAGAGGATACAACCATAAGGAAACTATCCTATTGGAAGATGTGTACCAACACATGTTATAGTTAAGTAATGAGTAAGAAAAATTTATCTAAACTTGTGAAACAACTGATAGTAAGGGATGCAAACAAGTGATATGAGGTAGTTCAGACCATGATGAGTCAATCATGGGAGGTAAGGAAGAGTGATAGGAATAAAATATGTCTATCTGCATGGTAGAGATAGTAATCATATAAGATTCACTTGAGAATCATTATGTGATGGACTAGAACATCATAAATATTTAAGATGAGTACAATAAGAAGCCAGTTGTTCAACAATAGTGTAGGATTGTGTTCCAAAACAATAAGAAGTGTGCCAAGCACATCATAACCATAGTCTTATGATAGTATAAACACTTGGAAGTGTAGGAACTATGCTCTAATAGTTAGGAGTAATTTAGAGTAGCTATATTAGAATCTAGAGACAGCATGTGTAGTAGTCCTCAACAAAATGGAAGTTAAGTAGTACTTCCAGATAAAATTGGATTAACCTTAACCATTCCCAAACCACTTTGTGTCAAGTTTATCTCATTGCAATTGTGCAATTAAGGTAAATGTTGAGACCAATAGTAGAATTCCATATACTTGTGCTAAGTATTACAATATAAACCTATATTATGTGGTGTTATATACTACACATCAGAGCCTGATATTTAGAGATGTCTTACTCAACTATCATATTCAGGCTTATGATGGTGGGTATTATAAGCACAAAGCTGAATCTTCTTGGATTTTATTGGATTTTCATTGTTTGACTAGATCCATACATGAAGTTTGACTTTGGTATGCAAATGCATGTTGCAATATCAAGTTCTTACTTGATGCTATAGATCTAGAGGGTAATAGTAATCGTGTGAGGAAATGACGAACTCTGGAAGATTCCGGAGACAAGATGAAGGTTCATCAGAGAAAGGAAGCAAAGTTGTGGGAAGTAACCACAATACTCTGAAGATAGCACCAATCAAAACTCATGCTTTGCCTCAACAGAGGAGTACTTTAGTACGGGAGAAGCATGAGGGTGAGAAATCTGGTGATTATGGTGAAGCTCAAGCAGATCCATAGTCAACACAGAAGAGGGAATGCATGGGAAATCACTTAGATACTATATTCATAGTGTTAGCTAGTGGTTTTCTTGCAAAATAAACCCTGACAGAAGGAAGATGACCTATGAACCCATAGCAGATATAAGAAGACCATAGTTGATCCCAGAATACCACAATTGGTATAGGATCAATACTGGAAGATAAAGTAGAAGATGTCCAGAACAATTGATCAAAACCTATAATAGAATCCAAATTTTTAGATATCAAATAGCCACAGTTGGTATAATAACCACAGCTGGTATTAGTTGGTATTACAAATAGTCCACGATTTAATTATTGTAACAAAAGTTTGTGAACAAATAAAAATCTTATCAGCCAAATAGCTAGATCTATCATCATTTAGTCGAAGGATTCACATTGGATGTCCACAATTGAGTGGATACATCACAAGGATTCTTCACAAGACCTTAGAAGAATATAAACCATAAGTTACACCTAGACCAATATTCCAACCATAAGTCCAATAGTTGGAAGAAAAGGAGTTGAAGACTATAAGAAAACTCTAAGGGGTAGAGTAAAGATTGAGTTTGATGTACAATAACTCAATACTCTAAGCTTGATAGAAGTAGAAGGTCTGAACTGAGAGGAAGTTCGATCTTATTTTCATAAGATTGTTGAACATTACCTTCAGAAGGATGTCAGACCAGAAGCCGAGGAACATACCTCGAGGAAGTAAGAAGTGGACTACAACTTGAGGAAGTGAGTGATATTTAATCAGAAGTACGGAAGCTCAAGTAAAATAAGGATAATGAAGTTGGATGAAGGAAATACCATAGACCAAATACAGTTCAAAAAGGCCAAAGACCGAAGAAGATTGAACATACCAATATCAAAGACTAATAGAATGATTCCTTTCATGGAATCTAAATAATCCAAAATAGTTATAAATATCTATTATAAACCATGATTGGATGGACTAAATGAGTCTAAGCCATTCTTAGGGAAATAAACCATCACAACCATTCCCATGGTAAGTACCTTACCAAGTACCATTACTGCAATTTTGGTAGTAAGGGAAAACAAAGACCTATTTTATCAAATAGGAGAATGTTATCCAATTAGTCTTCAATTAAGACTGTTAGGATAAGAAGAAATCCCAATAATTGAATATTCAATGAGAAAGGAAATAAGATAATGATATTGGAAGAAATCAATGAATCAAAGTAAGAACCATGGTTCAGAGGCAGATACTAATGGATTCCAGGAAGAATCTGGACAAGAGATATATTCAATTATATCCAGTGAGATCACTATGGAGTTCGAGAAAAGTTTAAGTCTGTATAAGTCAGAACCACACTCCGGAAACGTGAGAGAGATTAAACTTCGAGGACGAAGTTTAGTTTAAGGGGTAGAGACTGTAATATCCCAGGTAATGGGGTTACAAAAATAGAGGAAACAGATGGTGCATTGCATTCATGCATAGAAAATCTGGGGAATTTTCGCGCTTTAAAATAAAACAGTCACAGTAACTGAAGTTTCACTTGACCTTGGTGGAATTGAAGTAGCTCATCAAGTCAGGCGCTATAAACCTCAAAGTGACTTTGTTAACACTTTGTTTTGGGTAGAGATAATTTGATCTAAGGGGTTAGATCAAATGGAACTAATAATCAACACAACAACACTTTACTCAATGATCAACTACTTGATCTTATTAAATATCACAACATGATATTCCTAGCCATAACATGTGAACATCCATTTAATTGGAAATCAAGTAACAATAATTGAAGAAACTATTCTTGACTATCTTCTCCATATCTTAAAACTAATCCATGATCCTACCATGAACCTCATGGTATTCATTCTACTTTTGTCTTGGAAACAAAACAAGGAGATCAAACCTAGAGATATATATCTTTCTCTATTCCATATTATTTTACATCAAACCTAGAAAGGTGAGAATTCTACTATAATTATTAGAGAAGCATTAACAAACCTTGAGTTAAACCTTGGATATATATCCAAGTATTCAAATCATCATCTTTAAGAGGAACCCTAGGATCTTATTCAAGATAGTGGAGTTTTAGACTTGATATATATTGAGATATGGTGAATACACCATAAACCCTAGAATAAACCATACCTTTGTAAGAGAGCTCAAGCTAAGGTGTTACACTCAAGAAAGTTAAGCCAACAATTGAATGTGAGGAAGAGAACTATCCATATAACCAGATAATAATATCAACATTGTTTAAGTAGAACCCTAAACAGAATATCTTAGGCATTCTCCTGGGATATAATTTATGGAGACAACCATAGCCATGTCCACTCAAGATAGTATAGAAGAAGTACTATATCTAGTTGATCAAGACAATGCTTGATCATGGAAGTGAGAAAAACATTCAATGAGAGATCCCTTAGGAAGCCAAACCTTGATCATTATAAATTGAGTGATGATCATAAACCCTAAGAATTGGAGGTAGAGATATTAAGAACAAGTTGATCATGCCTAATCCATGATCATGCTCTTGAAATATGTGAGGATAAGTTAAACCCTACTAAAATAAGTAGATCTCATTACCACATGAAATTATAGGGAGATCACTAGTAAGCAAACCTAGACTTATATCCCAACCTTTACTTGTGAACCACTTAGTGATCATAAGTAGAATCCTACCACATTTACATTCCACCTATTCTCCACTTAAGAACCACTAGAAAACCTATAGAGTCAAACTCTATAATTCATATGGTGAGAAACCATCAAACCATATGACCAAAGTTAACTATAAAAAGAATTATAACAACTTTAGTTACTTTAATTATAAGTTGAGGATAATAATAGAAGTTAATTGGTAGAAGAGAAAACCAATTCTCAGATCCTTAGTAGCTAAAGGAGAACATTAACAATTAAGCAAGTAACCATATTATTTTGGTTAGGGGAGATCAAACCCTAGCAAATGCAATATGATGCCATCCCAATTCTACAACCCAGAATTATATCCCAAACCTAGTTGTGAATCACTTGGGTGATCACAACTAAAACCTAAGCCACAATTAAATTCCAAACCAATTGCCATTAGGTGAATATAGTTAAAACTCTATAATTACTCACTAGTTAATCCTTATGCTTCAATTACTAAACACTGGAAACACCCAATGCTAAGTCCCATAATTAAAACCATGTGTGGTGAATAACCACCCATATCAACCATTTGACTTAATAACCAAGATCCAACTATGAGAAGAGTAATACCTACTCTAAGTATTTCAAGGTGCTATTAATGTATAATACCAGTGCTAACCTTGAAATAGGAATTTAATAAAACCTACAAAACCTTCACAAGCTTGTGCTCACATAAAATTATGTGCAAGTGCCAACATTCTCAAATAAGAGGTCAAGTTCTAAAGATAACTTCTAAAGTACTTGCAGTGGGAATTATCAACTCTTATGTTTCTAAATTGAATGGAATTAATAACAAAAAGGAAATTTAAGTGAAAATATCAATTCATGTAATATTGCTATTTTGAGTCAAGTTCACAAATATACAAATAATCTAATATAAGATATGAACTCAAAAGGAATAGTAATACAATAGTCAGTATACCAAATCTTGGTTGAATCATCATAATTGAAATATTTGCAAACAGTATTGAATTCAAATATGAATTCAAATAGGAAGTATAAAACAGAATTGAAAAACAGAAAATAAGAAGAAAAAGAAAACAGAGAAAAAAATAAAGAGGGGCTCACCTGACTTACCTAGTCGGCCACCGAGCCCAGCAGCAGCACCGCAACAGCCCACCAAGTACAGCCCATCACGAGCCCAACGCCACCACAACCCAGTCCAGCCCGACCCACGTAACGTTTCGTATAAAAAAAAAAAAGAAGAAAACCACGTTCTTCTTCTTCCCTGTGATCGACACGGAGGAGGAGCTCGCCGGCCACGTCCTCGTTGCCGATAAGGAGGATCCTGGACGCCAAGATCACGTCCAAAGTTCGATTCAAGTTGCTCCGGGTCCGTGGCTATCGCTAACGCGCCAAGATATGTGCCGAGACGTGCTCATCGACATCGCCGCATCCCGGCCGTCTCCGACGACGTGCCGCCGTTGCCGACTGTCCCAAGCCCTATAAATACTTCCCAAGCATCACCAAAGAACCCTAATGCCCCTATGCTCAATCAATTGCTCGCTAGTCCTCCATATCTTTCGCCACCACCTCACAGACGCCGCCGGTGCCGAGCTTGAGCTCGTCGGTGGAGGCCACCCTAGGGACCCATAGGTAGTCCATGAGAAGCGCACGAGTGTGGGGATCATCCTGGTATAAGGAATCAAGGAACGACGTGCTCAATCGGTCGAATTCGAGCGTTCCCTTCCGCCGATGCTCGCCGGAAATCATGTCCGTGAGGGCAACTCCGACCATCCCGGGCTTCGTCGAGCAGCCTATCAGCTTCAGGGTGAGTGTGCGCTCCCATAGACCCCTTATTTGTGCATTTTCATCAATCGTAGCTCAATCTCGCTACTTGGCCGACGTGCGCCGCCGCAGTAGGGTTCACCGGAGCTACCTCCGGTGACCAATAGGTGGCGGAGACACCACCATCGTACTCGCCTTGAGTAGAGGATTCCAACGCACCCTCTCGCGCATCCCGTAGACCCCGGAATCGTCGTCGCCGTCGATCGCTGACCCACCGGCGTTAGTTGACCGGCGAGATGACATGGCAGTGGGACCCTTCCGCTGGGTTGACCCAGTCATCTGCCAACGTGGCAGCTGACTCGGACCAGACCCACCTGTCTGTGTCTGGGGTACAAATCGAACCGGTATCTTTCGTATTTATAGTTAATTCTATATTCCTGAAAATAGTAGAAACTTTAGAAATTCATATCTAATTCATAAAAACTCAGAAAAATATAAATAAGATATTAAAATCTTCAGAAAAATAAACTCTATCCGATAAAAATATAAAATGAAATTTTTATTTTTAATAAAAATTCAATTATTTAATACTGGTTATTTAAGCCTTATTTATTAATTCTAAATTCAATTAAACTTCAATAATTAGAAAAACTATCTAAAATAAATAAAAAAAACCAGTAAAGTAAATAAAGAAAACATTAACACTAATTTTCTTTATTTGCAACTTATTTAATCCTTATTAGGAGGATTTAAACCCTAATTAATAATTACCTTAAATATTATTTGTTTAAAAATAATAAAATGCCAAATTCAATATTATTTTTATGCCCAAATTATTAATAACTTCAACTTTACCATGAAGTTATTAATCATAGAACCATAGGGTATTTAGAAAACCCTAATTTCATAAGTAATAGAACCACGAACTCATCATCTCATGTGATCCTTAAAACCCTAATATCATTAGGAACCCTAGCTCCATTATTACATGTAAACCCTAAATTGCTTCTAAACCTAAACCTAGGTTAGAATATGTGATCATGTACTTAGTTCTGATCCACAATACCATAATTAGCAATTAAATACTTGTTATGTCCACATAAAATGTAGGAGCTCTTTTATCAATCATTTAGTACCCCATATATGCACCCCTATCCTACATGGTTGATCAAATAGGGTCAACCAAATACAAACCCTAGCTCATATCCTTAGAATTATCAACCTAAAGTAACTTTAATTAGCATCACACCATGGTGATGAACCCTAATAGCAACCATGCCAGTATCTTGCATTACCTAACCATACTCCACTAAACCCTATTAGTGTGAGATAATTATTAATCATCCTATTTAGGAAACCACCATTCTTTACTTAGTAAATCCAATAGGAAACCCTAGATACACACCAATAATTGAAATACTTCTTATTACCTAAGAAGTATGTTCTTCAAAAATTATTCTTTGGAAGTAAATAAAGAATCATCAACAACCCTGCTTATAAGAACCTCTAAACCCTAGCCAGCTATCACCAACAAGGTATACCACCTTGATAGCAACTATTGGTAATTAATATGCTTAGGCTTAATTCAACAATACCAGCCTAGTAGCTGATGAATCCAACTAGGTTGTGATCCATCTAATAACTACTTCAGAAACTAGATGAAACCATAGTCAACCATAGAACCCCACCAGTCTAATTATCATACTTGTTCTTTATTAAAGAACATGTTCTTCAAAAGTTATTCTTTTGAAGAATATAACAAGTAATCATTAACCATGCCATATAGTACTAAAATTGACAACTGTTCTTTACACGTTAACATTATGCCAATTATCATTCTTTGTGTGCTTAATTGATTACTGTACTTTGTTATCTACCTGTTCATGATACCAAGTAATCCCACCTGAATAAGAACCTTGTTTGTGAATCACTCTAAAAGTGCAACACACCCTGAATCAATTACTACCACTCACTAATCCTAAATCATCGGGGTTAGGTCACGCTTAGAGCGATTGCATCTCATTCTTATGCATTATTGCATCCTTGCCAATCTTTTAAACATCGTCCTTACCGGACGATGATGCTATTTCAGAATTTGGAGTTATTACGCATCGAAGACCTTGTCTGCATAATCTTGCAGCCAAGAAAGGCAAGTTCATCACTTGCTCATGTCATTTGAGTATTTTTATCAAATTACTTGCAAAGTATTATGGTTATCACTATTGCACAAAAATCAAAACCCCTACTTTCATAACTATGAATATGACTATGTGGTGGGCAATGGAACCATGGATTGTGTTGATATGGTGGAGGTTCCATTGCACGGGCTTATATCCATCTAGGATTAAACCACAAATGTCGCCAGTGATTCTTGTGCCGTAATATCCGTGTTAACCATAAGATCCGGAGTGGGACGGAATAGTCAAAAGTGTTTCCACCTCTCGTTCATCAACGGATGCGCTTTACCGTAGACACTTGTATCATCGGGGCAAGCGGTGGGCTGGGGAAGCCTTAAGTCCCCACGGCATAGTCCGTAGACACTTGTCGCTCGAAGTGCAAGCGGTGGGCTGGGGAAGCCTAAAGTCCCCACGGTATTGCGGTCTATGATGGGTTGCAGCTACCGGCGAAGGAGTTTGGTTCGATCCCAAACTGTCGTCGTGGTCGGGGTCCACCCCTGAGTGGGAATAATGGGACCGGCGAGGACCCAGGGTCGGGGCATGCAACAAAGGGTGGGTGTTCGAGGTAGCGGAGGAACATGATTGGCTAGACCTTATACCGGGCCTCACACCAAAGGAAGTGTGGACGAGAACTTAAGCTCGGTTGGCACCAAGGTTAAGATCTCTTATGGGTAAAGCAACACACCTCTGCAGAGTGTAAAGAACCGTGACCTGTCACTCCCTGTTCCGGGATATGGAACTGCGAACGCGGCCGGAAAGGAGCTCCATGAAGTTCTAGTAAACCGGTGAAGGCTGACGGACATAGCTCTTCTGAATAAAAGCAACCTTTTGAAGAAATGGTTATGAAAACTTGCATTGGTATTAGACTTTCTGGTCTAATGCTGTAGCTAGTGCATTAAACACCTCTTTCCTATAATGAACTTGTTGAGTACGCTCGTACTCATCCCACTCTTAAATCCCCTGCTTAGATATGGTGGCATTGAAGGAGGATCTACAGTGCAACTCGAAGACCGAGGAGTCAACAACTACTTCAAGAGGCAGGACCCTGTCAGAGGAGTCAGATACCACATCCATCAAGAAGAAACCTAGTTTAGCCATAGAAAGGAACTAGCTTCCTAAACCTAGCTCCGATTTAGCTAGAATCTATTCTTAGCCTCCATAGCTAGTCAAATACTCTACAAATAGAGTTCGTGATAAGATTAGACTACGAGTCGTTCTTCTGGAGTTTATTTGCAGTTTTACCTCATTGTAAAGTAGGAGGCTGTGATGATCTTATGTAACAGAGTCGATGTTGTAATTCTATAGACATGCCTTGGACCCGCATATGTTTCTGTTGTACCACTCTGAGCGATATAATACTAGTGGAACGGTGTTTCATTGGTGTTATATCAGACTTGCATACTACACCATGCAGTGGTATGCCGGGTCACCACAGTCTGCTACAAGGGGGTGTCTATGTCTGCTACGTGTGGCGCCAGCGTTTGCTACAATAGGCAGCGGAGGATGCTACAAGGGCTCCGGCGGCGCTAAAGCGGCGGAGCGAATGCCTGCGACGGTTGCTTCAATCGGCGACGGCGGTTACTTGGAACGCCGGCGGTGGTTGCTGCGAACCGGACGCAGCCGTGCTTCAAGGAGACCCGCAAACCCCTAGGCGCCGATGCGATGCTACATGCGAGAGGCGGCGGGGCTGCCGGTGCCGGCGGCGGGGCTGCAAGCCGGACTCAACTCCGCGGGCGTTGCTGCAGGGTGCGTGAGTGTCAGGAGGAAAGGGGAATTTGTGTTTTGATGGCTTGTTTTCTTATTCTTTGCGTGCGGAAGTGACCCGAATCATACGGCCAGTAACTCAATATCACGCAGTAACTCAATATCACGCGCATCGTACGGCTGAGGACCCGGGGGATCGGGGATTTGATCCCCGGGGGACGCTCAGCGCGCCCCCTTCACAAAGGTCGCTCTTTTTATAGTTGTATCCGGTATTTCCGGATGTTTCACCCTGGTCCCTCTCCCCTCACTGGCCGATTTTGGTTGGATTTCCATGCTAGCGTTGTTTGCCAGAATTTGGCTCGGCTAATTCTTTCCTTGTATAGAACTACTATGCATTAGTTCTTAAAAAAAGACTACTATGCAGTATGCACTGAGTATGCTCAAGTAAGGATAAATGACGTTGATAAGTACTTGCCATGTCGGGAGAAAAAAGTAGCAATCAAGTTTTGGGCCAGGATTACAGAATAAAACTAAATAAAAACTAAACATTCATATTGTAGAAAACAAACACATACCATTGATTGTTGTTGTCATCGTTGCATTTGGCCACCGGGAAGACGGATGAAGGACGAGAGGTCGAATCTGACCATGGGGCGAGAGACAAAAGGACCATTGAAGTTAGCAACAAGCCAACGAGAACGATAGCAGAGGGATAATTAAACCTCACCGGGGCCATGATGTAGAAGCAGATCTAGGCTCCAGCAACCGAGGAGGGCGAGGGAGGCGTCTTCTGTTACCCGGCAAGACCGGATCTAAGCATGATCATGACACGGAAGGCATCACTTCATTTTGTATGAACCAAGCTATATGGAGGAGGGATGAGGACGGTCTTCACGTAGTGGGAGAGAAAAAATGGCGATAGAGTTTTTGGGCCAAGAATACGGAATAATAAAAGTAAATAAACAAATAAACTCTTGTATTCTAGAAAATAAACACATACCATTGATTGTTGGTATCGTTGTCGCATTTGGTCACCAAGAGGAATGAGAGGTCAGATCTGGCCACCGAGAAGGATGAGAGGTCAGATCTGGCCACCGAGAAGGATGAGAGATTAGATCTGGCCACCGAGAAGGATGAGAGGTCAGATCTGGCCACCGAGAAGGCCATAAGAGGCCATATCTGACCATGGGGCGGATGGCGAAAGGACAGTCGGGGTTAGCAACAAGGATAATAGTACAAGGATAATTGAACCTTACCAGAGCGATGATTGTGAAGCAGATCCAGGCTCCGACGATCGAGAAGGATGAGCGAGGCGTCCCTTGTTGCCCGACGAGACCAGATCTAATCATGGGGATGACATGGGAGACATCACTTCATGCGGTACAAACCTAGTATGCTAAGAAAGGATAAATGATGTTGATAATTTATGGTAGAGTACTTGCCATGTGAGGAGAAAAAATGACGATCAAGTTTCTTGGCCTAGAATTACGGGAAAATTAAATAAAGAATAAGCACAAGTATTCTAGAAAATAAACACATACCATTGATTGTTGTTGTCATCGTCACACCTGGCCTTAGGGAAGACGGGTGAAGGACAAGAGGTCAGATCTGACGATGGGGCAAATGGGAAAGGACTATATGGGTTAGCAACAAGGACGATATATAGTAGAAGGATAATTGAATCTCACCAAGACGATGATGGAGAAGCAGACCTAGGATCCAACAACCGAGGAGGATGAGGGATGCGTCTTTTGTTGCCCGACGATGTCAGATCTGAGGTTAGATCTAAGCATGGGAATGGCATGGAAGGCATCAATTCCGACACGAACCGAGCTATATGGAGGAGGAGGAGGAGGCCGCCCTTGACGTAACAAGGGAGGATCTATACTTCAGATGATGGTCGACGAGATAGAAGGGCTCGTGATGTTTCATAGATAGGAGTGGAGAACTCAGACATGAGCCATGGTGGAGGGGGGGTCTTTGGGTTGAATGAACTATTTGTGTCAGGGGCTACGATTCCAACGCAATTTGTAGAGGTCGGCTTGAACCCCAATTCACGTTGTTTCCATGTGTTATTGTTGTTTTCGTCACATGTGTCTACATCTCAATTTGTCCGTGACAAACGTCTTGCATTGTCTTCCGAGAAAAGGAAACTAACGGTCCCCATTTTTTCTAAGCAATATTACATAATAATAATAATAATAATAATAGTAATAATAAATACATACTATTGATTGTTGATGTCATTGTAGCTTTTTGTCACTCGATGACGCAGGAAGGCTAAGAGGTTATATTTTACCATGTGACAAAGGAGGAAGGACGGTGGCAGAGGGATGCTTGAGCCTCACCATGAGGATAGTGGAGGATGGAGAAGACTCATATCTAGTCATTATGAGGACGAGAAAGACATTCAGCTTTGCTGATGAGACCATATCTATACGTGTGGATGGCATGGAAGGCATCACTTCCCACAATACGAATCTAGCTATATGGAAGACGAGGATGGCGTTCTAGACGTAACAATGAAGGCTCGATTCTTCATATAATGGTCAAAGAGATAGAAGTGTTCCTGATGTTTCAGAGATAGGAGTAGAGATCACACACACATAAATGAACTATTTGGATTGGAAGAACTACCCATGTGATTCTATTCCAACGTTACTTGTAGTTTCGAACCCCAATTTACATGGTTTCTAGATGTTGTCATTGTTTTTTTTGTCACGCTTGTCTACATCTCAGCTCCCTTGTGACACCGTCATGCATTATCTCCCATGAAGTGAAAAATGAAATGTCTCAAATTTTCTAAGCAATATTACATAAAAAGTAAAAAAATACGAAATATTGATCATTGATGTCACTGCCATATCTTGCAACTCTGATGGCGAACAAATTGTGGGAGGTTAGACCTGACCATGAGACAGAGGAGGAAGGAAAATTGGGTGGTAGAAGGATGCTTGAGCCTCACCGTGGGGATGGAGAAGACCTAGTTCTAGCCATTTAGAGGATTCTATTGTCGATAAACTAGATCTAAACATCTGGATGACTTGCGGGCCGATTCGGGCTTTATGGAACAGTTGGCAACTCACGCTACTTATACACAACTTTGTTTCTCCTTTCTTGTACATAATTGGTGCATAATTTCTATACAAGAAAAGAATTACCGACGAGGATTTTGGCAAAAAAAAAGATATGGAAATCCATCCAAAATTTGAGCAGTGAGGGGAGAGTGCCCACACAGAAAAATCGAGAAATCCCAAAATCCATTCCCGAGAGCCGAGATAAGTAGGGCCGCTCGATGGAAAAACGAAAGCAGTCTTGGCGCTTTCCTCGCTGAATTCCATCTTTCATCCCACGTTGAAATATCTTAGGAGGTCGCAACACTCATCCCCAAGCCCGCTGACCACCAAAAATTCTCCCCCAAATCTTCCTCCTCCACCTCGTCTCGCTCTCTCGGCCGGTTAGAGCATCTCCAGCCGTCTACCCGACGAGGCCCTCAGGATGCCTTTTTTCATCCGGATGGACGAAAACGGTCCAGTCGTGCCCCGGCTCCTCGTTTTCGTCCGGATTAGGCCTTTCATCCGTCCAGAGAGCCTAGGCCATCCCCGGCCCCCCGGGGTGCGCTCGGGACTCCGGACGAGAGAAAAGCGCGAGAACCGTCTGGTGGCCCCGATCTGTTGGCGACAATGGCATGGGTTCTACGGCAATACCCGCGTCTTCCCGATATACGGCACACGTGCGTTTTGGGGAAATTTGTAATTCTACGGCAATACCCTCGTCGAACGAAAGCTTTGAACAAACTGAGTGGTGCAACATAAACAAGTTCATATAAACCTTCGAATAAACATAAAATTACATATAAAAACTTTAAAACAAACTTAAACTACTTCTTCTTCCTAGATGGCCCCGCCTCATCGTTCTGGCGGTGACGCTTCCGGCTCGTCACCTCCTCCGAAGAGCCGTTGTCCTTCGACGTGTCGGAGGAAGTTGAGTCCTCCTCGTCGCTCGCCAGCTGCGCCTTCGCCTTCGCCTTCGCGTTCGCCCGGGCCGCCGCGTCCTCAGCCTCTTCCTCCTCTTCCTCCTCATCTTCCTCCTCCTCCTCCTCCGCCTCAGCCTCTTCCTCGGCCTGCTCCTCGGCCTCTTCGTCCTCCTCCTCATCGTCATCCCATTCCTCCTCGCTATCCGGTGATACGTCTCAAACGTATCTATAATTTCTTATGTTCCATGCTAGTTTTATGACAATACTCACATGTTTTATATACACTTTACATCATTTTGATGCATTTTCCGGCACTAACCTATTAACAAGATGCCGAAGCGCCAGTTCCTATTTTCTTCTGTTTTTAGTTTCAGAAATCCTACACAGGAAATATTCTCGGAATTGGACGAAACAAAAGCCCACGGTCCTATTTTCCACGGAGCCTTCCAGAACACCGAAGAGGAGACGAAGAGGGGCCACGAGGCGGCCACACCATAGGGTGGCGCGGCCCCACCCCTGGCCGCGCCGGCCTATGGGGTGGGCCCCTCGGGCGCCCCCCGACTCTGCCCCTTCGCCTATTTATTCTCTCCGTCGCGAAAACCCTAGTACCGAGAGCCACGATACGAGAAAAGTTACTGAGACGCCGCCGCCGCCAATCCCATCTCGGGGGATTCTGAAGATCGCCTCCGGCACCCTGCCGGAGAGGGGAATCATCACCGGAGGGCTCTACATCACCATGCCCGCCTCCAGACTGATGCGTGAGTAGTTCATCCTTGGACTATGGGTCCATAGCAGTAGCTAGATGGTTGTCTTCTCCTCTTGTGCTATCATGTTTAGATCTTGTGAGCTGCCTATCATGATCAAGATCATCTATTTGTAATGCTACATGTTGCGTTTGTTGGGATCCGATGAATATCGAACACTATGTCAAGTTGATTATCGATCTATCATATATGTGTTATTTATGTTCTTGCATGCTCTCCGTTGCTAGTAGAGGCTCTGGCCAAGTTGATACTTGTGACTCCAAGAGGGAGTATTTATGCTCGATAGTGGGTTCATGCCTCCATTGAATGCAGGACAGTTGTGAGAAAGTTCTAAGGTTGTGGATGTGCTGTTGCCACTAGGGATAAAACATCAATGCTTTGTCTAAGGATATTTGTATTGATTACATTACGCGCAGTACTTAATGCAATTGTCTGTTGTTTGCAACTTAATACTGGAAGGGGTGCGGATGCTAACCCGAAGGTGGACTTTTTAGGCATAGATGCATGCTGGATAGCGGTCTATGTTATTTGTCGTAATGACCTAAGTAAATCTCAAGTAGTCATCATGATATGTATGTGCATTGTTATGCCCTCTCTATTTGCCAATTGCCCAACTGTAATTTGTTCACCCAACATGCTATTTATCTTATTGGAGAGACACCACTAGTGAACTGTGGACCCGGTCCATTCTTTTACATCTGAAATACAACCTACTGCAATCATTGTTCTCTGTTGTTCTTTGCAAACAAACATCATTCTCCACACCATACGTTTAATCCTTTGTTTACAACAAGCCGGTGAGATTGACAACCTCATTGTTAAGTTGGGGCAAAGTATTTTGATTGTGTTGTGCAGGTTCCACGTCGGCGCCGGAATCCCTTTTGTTGCGCCGCACTACACTCCTTCACCAACAACCTTCACGTGGCCTTCATCTCCTACTGGTTCGATAACCTTGGTTTCTTACTGAGGGAAAACTTGCTGTTGTACGCATCACACCTTCCTCTTGGGGTTCCCAACGGACGTGTGCTTTACCGTCACAAGCAACTCTTTTTCTGGCGCCGTTGCCGGGGAGATCAAGACACGCTGCAAGGGGAGTCTCTCACATCCAATCTCTTTACTTTGTTTATTGTCTTGCTTTAATTTATTTTATTTTTTGTCTTGTTTGCTTTCTTTATATCAAAAACACAAAAAAATTAGTTACTTTCATTTAAATTATTTTGTTATCATGTCTAGTCCTGTACTTGTTACTTTGTCACCTGAGGAATTGATATTTACTTTTAAACAAGGGGATGAGGAGAGTTTTAAAGAAGCTTGGTCTAGAATTTTTGATTCTTATGGTAAAACTGAACCCAAAATGACTCTAAACTTGCTTCTTAGTAACTTCTATTTTGGGATTATTCTTCGCTATAGATATGCTTTGGATGCTGTAGTGGGAGGAGATTTCCTTCATTGCGATGGGGATCAAGCTTTTAATGCCATAAAAAAATTGGTTGCATCATTTAGCTCAGCTAGTAAAATTGATTCATCTCTTGCTAGCATTCATAATAGAATAAACACCCTCGAGACAAATATATCCTGTTTGAGAGAAGGGTATAATCAGATTCGTGAATATTATGATTATGTTCCAGTGAGCTTTGAACCTTCAATGTGGGTCCCTACTATTAAGGTTGCTATTTGTGGTGAAACTTTTTATGCCCGTTGTGATATTATGTCCGAGTTTTTCCTTATGCCTAAAAGTATTTATGAATCTTTGACACTTTGGAGACTTACTGAAGGTGGAGAAGGAATAACTCTGTTATCCCCAGATTTTAGCCAAATCAGGAGATGGGCCGTAATTGAGATGGGCTTGAAGAAGATACACGTGGAGAATATCTGAAGCGGCCTTGCACGTGAGTTTGGGCTGAATTGCCCGTGTATCTGTATATTATTAGATCGTATTTAGAATTAAAAGATAGAGTTTGGCTCGTACACGGTCAGGTGTACTTCCGAATTAGAAAGTCCCTTGGACTATAAATATGTACCTAGGGTTATTGAGAAAGGAGGACAATCACGTTCACAACAAACACAAACCAGGCGCATCGCCACCCCTTATTTCGAGGGTTTCTTCCGGGTAAGCATCATGCTGCCTAGATCGCATCTTGCGATCTAGGCAGTATACGTTTATTCGTTACCTTGTGTTACTCGTGCTGAAGCGTTGTTGATGGCGAGTAGCACTATTTATCGTAGATGTTTTAGGTGTAAGGGCAGCACCTTGCTTGTTCGTTACTTAGTAGATCCGATCTGTTATAGTTGCTCCTTGTTCCAAGGATTAGTTTAATATCTGCATGATTAGGCCTTATGCTGGGGTTGGACGATCCGGTAGTGCGTGAGGTGTTGTTTCACCGTTCCTATAAGGGATGTTCCGGGAATTGACTTAACGTTGGTTTTTAGTCCTCTTTTAGGAATAGTTTCCATCATCTTTCGTATCTGCTAGGCCCAACTACGCGTAGGATGTTCCGATTATGCGGTGAAAACCCTAAACTGTTGTAGATTGGTTTAGCTTTGTTTTGATCAAGCAGGATCCCCATGTCATCGTAAATCCAATGTGAACCATGGGGCGATCGGCTCCTTGAGCCGATCCACAGGGCAACCTGAGAGCCGATAGGGCTCGTATTTAATGTTTACGTGTCTACCATGCAGGAGACTAGTTGAAGCAATCCAACACCTTCCTGATCAGGTATAGGTCAGGTGGCACGCCCTTGCAACCGCCAGGACGTGTGCTGGGACTTTGCGGGACGACGCGAGGCACCAGGGCCCACTTAGCAGTCTTGGGAGTCTCCCGGCTCTTCGTGTTGCTTAACCACTACTCGCCGGTGGGTTTTGGCAGGCAACACATCCTGGCACGCCCGGTGGGACACTTTCTACAACAACCACGTCAACATCGGCAGCCAAGATGTCGGACGAACTGATCAAGTACGAGGATCTACCTGCAGAGCATAAGAAGAAATACGATGAGCTGAAGGCCATCTATGAAGCCGATCTCATCGGCTCTTTTGAGAAGACCCGTTCGCACGGCATCAGGTTCAAAGGATTCACACCCGAAGGCACGTTCGAGGGATTAGATCTGTCTCTCCCTTCGGAGGAACGTACCAGAGCCCTGCGCCAAGAAATTAACTATGCTGTGGCTCATTCTCTACATCGGCATTCTGAGAGCCTGGTGAATACGCTTGAGCGAGTTGCGCTTCGTGTGGTGCAAGAAATCATGAAACATCAGTATTCTCCGTCAGGACCTGCTTTAGGGACTCACCAGGGAGAGATACCATTCCACACCAGGCCACCACTGCCATTCGCGATGGCAGCTCCACAGCAACAAGGTTCACCGGCATATGTGGTCTACAAGGTTGGAGGTGATCCTGGCGACTACCAATTCTTGTATGAGCCGCCCAAGGAGATCCCACATGGATACGTGTGCACATACGTGCCGGACTGCAACAATTGGACGCACGCGATCCAAACTTCGTCAGGAGGAATTGCCGGAGCAGGAGCGATTGTTACGGCAGGAGGGATTGCTGGAGCAGCGGGGAGTCCTGGAGCAGATGCTGAGAAACAGGCGTGGCTAACTAAATATGCCACTACAACGAGTACGAACACCTCAACCCCTACAGCTCCTACTGTGGATCAGATCAGCGCAATCTTGAGAGACCAGTTCGGTATCCTGCCGAAGAAGAAAACAATCGGCTATTCCAAGCCGTATCCTAATGAGTATGACCTGATCCCGCTGCCACCTAAGTATCGGCTCCCTGACTTCACAAAATTTAGTGGATCAGAAGGGTCTAGCTCCATCGAGCACGTGAGCCGATACTTGGCACAGTTGGGCATGGTTTCAGCATCAGAACCGCTACGTGTGAGGTTCTTTGCTCAATCTCTCATGGGTCCAGCCTTTGGGTGGTACACCTCGCTACCCCCAGATTCAGTTCGGACATGGAAGCAGCTGGAAGAACAGTTTCACATACAATATCATTCGGAAGCTACCGAAGCTGGCATTGCCGATCTGACACAGGTTCGGCAAAGGCGAGGAGAGACGGTGTCTGAATACATTCAACGTTTCAGAACTGTCAAGAACCGATGTTATTCGGTTCATTTATCTGAGAAAGAAGCAGTCGAGCTGGCCGTGGCCGGCCTCGCAGCGCCACTCAAGGATCTGACGTTCCAAGTGGAGTACAATTCGTTGGCGCACATGGTCCAGAGACTAACTTCGTATGAACAACGCCACCCAGAATTGTACCAAGACAAGTTCAAGCGCACGATAGGCCTGGTCGACGCTGAGGAGGATGAAGACCTTGCGGAAGATCAGGAAGTCGCCGTGGCTGAATGGACTCGGACGGCAGTTCCCGTGTCCTGCAAATGGGTGAAACAACCAGGGCCTCCAAAAGGGTTTGACTTTGATTTAAGCAAAACTGAGCAGATTTTTGATTTGTCGTCGAAGGAGAAACAGCTGAAGTTACCCGAAGGCCACAAAATTCCTACGTCACAAGAGATGAACGGTAGGCCATACTGCAAATGGCATCACACGTTCACCCACGCCACCAACGACTGTAAAGTGTTGCGCGCACAGATTCAAATGGCGATAGAGTCAGGCCGATTAATCTTCGGACAATTTGCCATGAAAGTAGACACACATCCGTTTCCTGGCGTCAACATGGTGGATCTCAGTCACTCCCTAAGATGCGAGCCAGGTTTCTCTTTTGGTGTCAACATGGCAGGGCTTGGGACCCGCCATGGCAAAGATAAAGCGAAACGCTCACTCCCGTGGCAAGGAGAAAGAGGAGGCCGATCCACGCGACCGGCCCCAACATGATAACAGACGGTACCTGACAGAAGAAGAAGTGAGGAGCGTGCGGTATCAACGACCACTCTCCGCGCATCTCCTTAACAAATATGAGCAGCAGTATGACCGACGTCGGCGCTACGACGTGGATGACGAAAGATATCGTCGGTCTGATGCAGATGACAGGAGGTATCGTCGATATGATAGAGAAGATGAAGGGTACGAGCGTCACGCTAGAGGGAAGTCAAGAGAGCAAGAAGACATGGATAGACATTGGAACTGTCCTTTCTTTAAACACTGCTGGGACTCAGGAATGAGCCGATTGCCTACAATCGAGAACTGCCCAGAATGTAGACCGCAGAGGAAGGGAACAAATGAAGTTTCAGTGTTCAAGCGTCTCGGGCCTCTCCCACCTCAGGACAAACGAGCTGAGTCGTCTCAAGATGAAGACTTCGAGGAGTCAGATGAAGAAGAGGATAGGTACCACCGGCCAAGGTGGTGCCCTGATGGACTCAGCCATTCGCAGAAGCGTAGGGTGCAGCGGCTACGAAACCTGGAGGAAGCCGAAGCACAGTACATGTACACATTGAGGAAGGCACGGTCCGATCTGGCCGTGAAAATTCAGCAAACGCTGGAGACAGAGATGCGCCCGCCAAAGAAAGTGTGGCGCCCTAAACGGACAAAAGCCGATGCAGAGGCATCGGCTGATACAAACATGGTGTTTATACTCCCGTCGGAATTTTGTGCTCCAAAGGACGAGGAAGTATCGGTGGCTCAATTCGACTGCCGTCCACGGCCAGTGATCTTTGAGAAGCCACGAGAGAGGAGCTACAGGCATTTGAAAGCTCTATACCTAAAAGGTTATATCGATGGGCAGCCTGTCAGCAAGATGTTGGTTGACACGGGGGCGGCAGTCAACATAATGCCGTATTCCATGCTACGATGTTTGGGACACTCCAATGACAATCTGATCAAGACCAACGTCACGTTAAGCGATTTCAACGGCCAAGCATCAGAAGCAAAAGGTGTTCTGAATGTAGATCTGACCGTAGGCCGAAAAACCTTACCTACCTCGTTCTTCATCGTCGACAGCAAAAGCAATTACGCTGTCCTGTTAGGAAGGGATTGGATTCATGCTAACTGTTGCATTGCATCCCATCCACAATGCACCAATGCATCATACAGTGGGATGGAGATGAAGTGGACGTTGTTCAGGTAGATGATTCAATCGAGATCTCACTAGCTGCCATGAATATTTGGGATGCAAACGACCAAGAGCCGCTCTCTGGAATCAGTTTGGACGGTTGTGAACGCATCGAAGCTTCAAAAAACGGGGTGAGGCTGGTCTTATCCACCGGCCTGACAGAGTAACAAGATCTAAATCGAGGTGTGTACGTGGCAAGGCCGATCCCTGCGATCGGCCCCAAAAAATAAAAAGCACGAATCTCATCTCGAGCATGTCACGTAGCCATAGTAGGAAACCAAGAAGTTGTAGACCCTCATTGAGCATTGCGATGAAAAAGGAGGCCGATTCTAGCAATCGGCCAAAATTATCCTCGACATGCATGTGTTCAGCATTGATCTAAGAAAGGATGCCTGAAGAGCCGATATCTTCAATCCCTTTGAAAATTCGGCTCGGGGGGGCACTTAAACGGATAAGATACGAGGTTACGAAGTATGAAGTGGCTGTCAATGGTCAACACCTCAAGAAATATTTCCCAAGTATGTGGGAAGATGGACAGTGAGATGTGGAGGCCGATGCACGAAATCGGCCAGTAAAAAAATATTCCAGAAGCCTGATGCATTGTTGCAGAAGCCTGATGCATTGTCGGCCAGTAAAAAAATTAAAATTATATGGAAAAAACATACAAGGTACAGCCGATGCGTGGACATCGACTTGAGGAAATGTATGCAAAGCGAATGAGTACAAAGTACAGCCGATGCACAGGCATCGACTCGAGACCAAAAGCCGATGCACAGCCATCGACTCTAGATTACAAGCACAAACTGCCACATGCGCAGGCCCTACTGAAGGAAAGTTTCTAAGGCGCGGAGTGCACCAGCACGGACGTGATCCACCTCTGCGATCTCGGCCTTGTCGTCATCATCCTTGCCTATCACCAGTTGCTTGTTCAAGGCACGTATCTCTGCCAAGTCAGTTTTCAGTTCAGCCTTGAGGCCTTCTGCTTCCCGTTGGGAGCGAGCAATGGAAGCTTCCTTGTCACAGATGAGCTCGTTGGTGACCCGCACCTTTTCTTCGAGATCCTTCAGCTCCTTGACCTGAAGGCAGACAACGTCACGACTGGCCAGAGCTTCAATTGCAGCGTCACTGGGACGTGAGGCTAGATTTCTTCGAGAATGTTCTTCACCTCCTCAGAGTTTTCGACTAATGTCTCAATGGGTGAAGAAAGCAGAGCTTTGAGGCGTTGGAGTTGGTCAGCAATGACGCTGGGGCTCGGTTCATCACGTGCTGTCGAGTGGGCCGGCTCGATAGATTCAGGGTCGAACGACAGCAAGCCTGAGAGATCACAGCCCTGACAAACAACAAAAAGCAGCATAAGTCTGCAGATCAGGGTAAGGGCAAGCCCAACAAAGGGAGCATACCTCTCCTATGACCATGGGAACAGCCGATGACGAAGCAATCGGCTGTGGCGTCTCTGCCTGGGGTTTGGCCAAGGTGGCAACTTGGTCGATGTCACCTTTAGAGGTTGTTACCTCCAGAGTTGTGGAGGGCATCAGAACTTCCTCGACATCCCCACTGGAAGTTTCATCAGTCTGCAAAAAAGATGGTGAGCCGATCTGGGCAGCAAAGCACAAGAACTAAGCTAGGAGGAGTTGGAGAGCCGTTACATTTGAAGCTTCTTGGCTCGAGGAAGGGGTTTGCTGATCCTTCCGAGCCCTCTTGGTGCATCGACCCTTTGTGCGTAAGCTTCCTTGCCCTGTTTTGATGGGAGCTTGAAGGGCAGCAGGTTCAGGGGCTGACCTTTTCTTGGAAGCCGATGGTGGCACATCTGGCTGTTTTTGCGTGGTGGTGTCCTCAGAGGTGCCCGAGCTTGAGCCTCGTCGGCTGGACTGCGTCTCCTCGCTGGTATTGTCTTCAGTAGAGGTCTACAAGAGCAGGATTAATGGACACTGACATGCTATAAAAGCCTAGAAGGATGAATGGAACAAGATGGGGTATAGAACAGCTTACATATAAGCTTTCTGGAGCTGGCGCAGGGTTTTTGCCCTTCAAAGTTTTCCTGGCAGCTACTTTTCTCACTGCTGTTCTCGCCCTGACTGAGGCTCGGGGGGCATCTGGCCCTGAAGAGTCTTTACTCTTGGGAGCCGATTTTATTGGAATCGGCTGGCTCTGCATCACAACCTTTTTAAAAGGTGGTGAGTTCTTGCAGAAGAGGGCCCACTTAGCAGTCTTGGGAGTCTCCCGGCTCTTCGTGTTGCTTAACCACTACTCGCCGGTGGGTTTTGGCAGGCAACACATTCTGGCACGCCCGGTGAGAGCTTCCTTATCTTGAATGAGCTGTTTGGTAACTCGGACCCTCTCTTCAAGGACCTCCAACTCTTTTCGCAAGGCCTCAAGTTCAGCAGTGCTAGCAGAGGTGTCAGTTTTGGTGTCCAAAGCTGCCTTTTTCTCATTAAGCCGCTGACATTTGTTTGCAATATCGGCTTTCATTGGAAGCTGGGCGTGGCGTAGGCTGATTCTCTGACGAGCCAACTCCACCCTTGACTTATAAGCAGACAGAGTCACAACCGGCCAGAGCTTCACCTGCAACGTCACCGGGAGATGAGGTTGGATTTCTTCAAGAAGGCTCTTCACTTCCTCGGGTTTCTCAACCAATGTCTCGATTGAGGAGGAGAGTAAGGCTCTGAGTTGCTGGAGTTGACTATGTGTAGCACTGGGGCCTGGTCCCTCGCCTGCGTTAGTGGCTGGTTCGATGGATTCAGGGTCGAACGTTAGCAAACTTGAGAGGTCGCAACCCTGACAGACAATAAGAGCAATGTCAGTAAGCAGCAAAAGAAAAAGATGGAGCCAAGATAAGGAGCATACCCTCCTAAGACCAGAGGAACAGCCGATGACGAGGCAATCGGCTCTTGTGTTTCTGCGGCAGGCTCGGCCAATGTGGCAGCTTCGTCGGCTACGCTTTTAGGAGTTGCCAGGTCCAGGGTGGCGGATGGCATCAGCACTTCCTCAACTTCCCCACTAGAGGTGTCATCGGTCTGCAAAGGAAGTAATTAGCAGATGAGGACAGCAACAGTTTAGTGTGAAATATGAGGTATGGAGGGTTATTACATCCGAAACCTCTTGGTTTGATGAAGAGGTTTGAGGTTCCTTGCGAGCTCTCTTGATGCATCGGCTCTTCGTGCGTAATCCGCCCTCCCCTGCTTTGATTAGAGAAGGTTCAGGGGTTGACCTTTTCTTGGAAGCCGATGGTACCAAGTCTGGCTGGCTCTGCGTGGTGGTTTTCCCAGAGTTGCCCGAGTTCGAGTCCCCTCGGCTGGACTGTGTCCCCTCACTAGAGTTTTCTTCAGTAGAGGTCTGCGAGAGAAATACACACATGTTGCAGAAGCCTAGGAGAATGGATGAAACCAACCAAGGCATGGATCATCTTACATGCAAATTTTCTTGGACCGGGGTTGGGGCTTGGCGCTTCAAGGTCTTCCTGGTAGCTACCTTCCTCACTGCTGTTCTCGCCTTGGCTGAGGCTCGGGGGGCAGCTGGCCTAGAAGTTGCTTTGCCCTTGGAAGCCAATTTTGGTGAAATCGGCTGGCTCTGCATCACGACCTTTTTTAAGGATGGTGAGTTTTTGCAGAAAAGGACCACCGGAGCCGGTGGGAGGAATTGGAAGAGGGAGCCGTCATCATCTACAGGACCCGGACCGTCTTGTTGCTGCAAGAAGGCAAAGCAATGTTATTAAAAGGAAATCGTTGCAAGCCACTTCAAAATGTGAGTAGTGGTACCTGTTCTGCAGGAATGTCATATTCAGCGTCAAGTTGTTTCAGCAATGGGCCTAGAGCTCTCCTGAAGGCATGAGTCTTCCACATGGTCCACCATGTCTCGAAGCCCTCCGTTGATGAGGTAAAAGAGAGGTTGTGAGGAATTGGGATGGCTAGAGCATCAAAGAATGAGTAACCCCTCTGACTCGTGAGGACATCGGACAGATCAGCTCTACTCTCTGTTAAGTGGTGGAGGAAGAAATGAGGAGACACCTGTCCAAGATCAAATTGCCGGGCTGCTACGACCGGCTGGTAAGACTCATAACCAGGTTTGATGATCCTGTTTGAGGTACTCATGCCCACTGGAAGGAAGCAGGGACGGATCATGATGGAATACAACTGCCGAGTGTCAGCATCATCGGCAAAACTGCCCAACCTTCAGGAGGATTAGGCCAGGCTCGCAGGCAGTCGGCCCAGGAAGTCAGATCTAAATTCTGGTTCACAAAGGGGATTCTATTGGCCTCGCATGAGATTAAGTGAGCGGGACTCTCGGAAGAACGAGGGCCAAGACACATAGAATTTGGGAGAGGAAGAACAAAAGAAGAGCCGATTGCTCAGGAACTACTAATCCTACACTACTAATCCTCGCTGGCCTCATCGTCGGCATCATAGCTGCCGTCGGCATTTCTTTCGGAGAATTCCTCGTCGCTGCTGACCCAGCCCTCGGCCGGGACCTCTTCCTCCTCGTCATCATCATCATCTTCGCTGTCCGCCCAAGCGAGGAAGCGCTTCGCCGGCGGATACCGAGCGGAGGAGGAGGAGTCATCCTCCTCCTCTTCCTCCTTTTCCTCTTCTTCTTCGTCTTCGTCAGAGGGGGCGAAGCTACCCCAGGAGAGGAGGTCATCCTCGCTCTCCGCCACCAGTTCCCAGTCGATGAGGAACCGGAGATCGTACTCCCCATCGGTCAGGGGCAGGTCGCCATCTGACCCGACGAGGGCCTCGGGTGGGCCATCTGGCACATAGTCGAAGTCCCACTGCGGCTCATCCCATTGGCCGGGCCCTGGCATCGGCTCGTCTGAAGAGGAAGATTGGAAGGAGAGAGCCGACGCAGCGGAGGAGGAGGATGAGTCCATGGTGGAGGAGGGTTTTTCAATGACTAGTGTGGAGCAAGAGGATGAAGAAGCGAACTGCTCGATGCGGTTAAATAAAGGGAATATAGTGGAAATTTAATGCTTGAGCAGTTTTCAAGGATACGGTGCCAAAACTGTCAATCGTGCAGAAGTTGGGAAGGCAGGGTATCATGACGAAGGATAATGCGATGGTTCTGCTCTGCCACGACATGACCCTTCGAAGGAAAAACAGAGTGGTTTTGAAATTATCATTACCAAAACCAGGGGGGCATGTGTTATCCCCAGATTTTAGCCAAATCAGGAAATGGGCCGTAATTGAGATGGGCTTGAAGAAGATACACGTGGAGAATATCTGAAGCGGCCTTGCACGTGAGTTTGGGCTGAATTGCCCGTGTATCTGTATATTATTAGATCGTATTTAGAATTAAAAGATAGAGTTTGGCTCGTACACGGTCAGGTGTACTTCCGAATTAGAAAGTCCCTTGGACTATAAATATGTACCTAGGGTTATTGAGAAAGGAGGACAATCACGTTCACAACAAACACAAACCAGGCGCATCGCCACCCCTTATTTCGAGGGTTTCTTCCGGGTAAGCATCATGCTGCCTAGATCGCATCTTGCGATCTAGGCAGTATACGTTTATTCGTTACCTTGTGTTACTCGTGCTGAAGCGTTGTTGATGGCGAGTAGCACTATTTATCGTAGATGTTTTGGGGCTTGCATTGATGCTTTTCTTATGCATATTTGCTTAGCAATACCGTCCCTCGACATCTAGCTGCCCTTACACCTATCTAGGTGTAAGGGCAGCACCTTGCTTGTTCGTTACTTAGTAGATCCGATCTGTTATAGTTGCTCCTTGTTCCAAGGATTAGTTTAATATCTGCATGATTAGGCCTTATGCTGGGGTTGGACGATCCGGTAGTGCGTGAGGTGTTGTTTCACCGTTCCTATAAGGGATGTTCCGGGAATTGACTTAACGTTGGTTTTTAGGCCTCTTTTAGGAATAGTTTCCATCATCTTTCGTATCTGCTAGGCCCAACTACGCGTAGGATGTTCCGATTATGCGGTGAAAACCCTAAACTGTTGTAGATTGGTTTAGCTTTGTTTTGATCAAGCAGGATCCCCATGTCATCGTAAATCCAATGTGAACCATGGGGCGATCGGCTCCTTGAGCCGATCCACAGGGCAACCTGAGAGCCGATAGGGCTCGTATTTAATGTTTACGTGTCTACCATGCAGGAGACTAGTTGAAGCAATCCAACACCTTCCCGATCAGGTATAGGTCAGGTGGCACGCCCTTGTAACCGCCAGGACGTGTGCTGGGACTTTGCGGGACGACGCGAGGCACCAGGGCCCACTTAGCAGTCTTGGGAGTCTCCCGGCTCTTCGTGTTGCTTAACCACTACTCGCCGGTGGGTTTTGGCAGGCAACAAACTCTTACTGATAATTCTGTTATAATTCCTGAGGGGATAGCTGAAGGTGTGTTCACAACCTTTCTTGGAAGAACGGTATCCACTGATTATCTCGTTATTGCATGTGTAGGAACAGGACAAATCACACTTGGAAGATCCCTGCTGAAACTATTGGGAGCAACCATAGATGTGGGAAAAGGCACCCTTAATTTCACCTCTACACCAGGAGGCGGTCATGTATTCCCTAAACCAAAGAGTAAGAATAAGAGTAAGAAGGGTAGGCGTAAAGCCCGAGGTAATAATGTTGTTGCTTCTTCTTTTGATAATACTTGATTTTGCACTTTTTGCGCCTAGCTGAAAGGCGTTAAAGAAAAGCACTTCTTGGGAGATAACCCATGTTGTTTTTTATTTTACTACTGTTTTGTTGTGTCTTGGAAGTTGTTATTACTGTAGCAACCTCTCCTTATCATGTTTATTTCGTTGTTGTGCCAAGTAAAGTCTTTGATAGTAAAGTTGATACTAGATTTGGATTCCTGCGCAGAAACAGATTTTTACATGTCATGAATTTGAGTAGATCTCTCTGTAGGAAACTCGTAAAATGCTGAAAAAATTCATGCGTGATCCTCAGATATGTATGCAACTTTCGTTCAATTTGAGCTTTTTCATCTGAGCCTGTTAAGTGCCTCTAAAAAATTCATCTTTACGGACTGTTCTGTTTTGACAGATTCTACCTTTTATTCCGCATTGCCTCATTTACTGTGTTGAGTGGATTTCTTTGTTCCATTAACTTTCAGTAGCCTTGGGTAATGTCCAGAAGTGTTAAGAATGATTGTGTCCTCTCTGAACATGTGAATTTTTGATTATGCACTAACCCTCTAATGAGATTGTTTTGAGTCTGGTGTGGAGGAAGTTTTCAAGGGTCAAGAGAGGAGGATGATATGATATAATCAAGAAGAGTGAAAAGTCTAAGCTTGGGGATGCCCCCGTGGTTCATCCCTGCATATTTCAAGAAGACTCAAGCATCTAAGCTTGGGGATGCCCAAGGCATCCCCTTCTTTATCAACAACTTATCAGGTCACCTCTAGTGAAACTATATTTTTATTCTGTCACATCTTATGTGCTTTACTTGGAGCGTCTGTTTGTTTTTGTTTTTGTTTATGTTTGAATAAAATCGGATCCTAGCATTCCTTGTGTGGGAGAAAGACACGCTCCGCTTTTTCATATTGAACACTGGTGTTCTTAGCTTTACTTTAATGTTCATGGCGAAGTTGAAAGTCGCTTCGTTGATTGCTATTTGGTTGGAAACAGAAAATGCTTCATGTGGTAAATGGTATATTATCTTGAATAATTTGATACTTGGCAATTGTTTTGAGCTCTCAAGTAGATCATGTTTAAGCTTTTGCATCATGTAGTTTAAACCTATTAGTGGAGAACTACTGTAGAGCTTGTTGAAATTTGGTTTGCATGATTGGTCTCTCTAAGGTCTAGATATTTTCTGGTAAAAGTGTTTGAACAACAAGGAAGACATTGTAGAGTCTTATAATGCTTTCAATATGTTCTTATGTAAGTTTTGTTGTACCGGTTCATACTTGTGTTTGCTTCAAACAACCTTGCTAGCCAAAGCCTTGTACTGAGAGGGAATGCTTCTCGTGCATCCAAAACCTTGAGCCAAAACTCATGCCATTTGTGTCCACCATAACTACCTACTATGTGGTATTTTTCTGCCATTCCAAAGTAAATTGCTTGCGTGCTACCTTTAAAATTTCATTCCTTGTCTTTGCAATACATAGCTCATGGGAAAGTAGCCTAAAAACTATTGTGGTAATGAATATGTCGCTTATGTATCTTAGTTCTTATAAGTTGCTTGTTGAGCGGTAACCATGTTTCTGGGGACGCCATCAACTTTTTACACCTTTGTTGAATATCATGTGAGTTGCTATGCATGTTCGTCTTGTCTGAAGTAAGGGAGATTTCTCATGATTAAATGGTTTGAGTATGCATATTGTTAGAGAAGAACATTGGGCCGCCAACCAAAGCCATGTATCATGGTGGAAGTTTCAGCTTGGACATTAATCCTCAATCTCTTATGAGAATATTATCTGTTGTTGAATGCTTAAAGCATTAAAGAGGAGTCCATTATCTATTTTCTATGTTGTCCCGGTATGGATGTCCTTAAGTTGAGATCTATCAAAACTGAGAAATCAAATGCGATCTATCTCCTTGGACCTTTGTACAGGTGGCATAGAGGTACCCCTTCGTGACACTTGGTTGAAACATATGTAATGCAATGATAATCCATGGAAGTCCGAGCTAATTAGAACAAGGTGCGGGCACTATTGGTATTCGATGCATGAGGCTTGCAACTTATAGGAGGTTTTATGCATAACACATATGAATTATTACTACCGTTGACAAAATTGTTTCCATGTTTTCAAAATAAAAAGCTCTAGCACATGAGTAATCCATGCTTCCCTCTGCGAAGGGCCTTTCTTTTACTTTATGTTGAGTCAGTTTACCTACTTCTTTCTATCTTAGAAGCAAACACTTGTGTCAACTGTGTGCATTGATTCTTACATGTTTACTCATTGCACTTGTTATATTACTTTATGTTGACAACTATACATGAGATATACATGTTACAAGTTGAAAGCAATTGCTGAAACTTTAATCATCCTTTGTGTTGCTTCAAAACCTTCTATTAAGAATCTATTGCTGTATGAGTTAACTCTTATGCAAGACTTATTGATGCTTGTTGTCGGGGGGAAGACCCCGGGTAGGGCAATGGACGCGGAGCAGCCGGCTGGCCACTGGCCGGCTCGCGGCAAAGGCCGGCTGAGGTGCAGCCGGCTGGCGCCGTGGCCGGCTGGTCCGGAAGCCGGCTGGCTCTAGGTCCTAGTCGGTCTGGCTATGGCCGCCAATGCTGTAGCTGGGCCGGCTTCTACAAGCCATATCCGACTAGGGGTTTGCACCTCAGACCGACTCGAGGCTGGCGAGTCTTGCACTGGAAGGAACCGGGTTGGTGACCCGGGTTCCCAAAGTCCACGATGACTTCATCTTCCGTAAAGCGCGGGGCACTGTAGAGCAATAGTGCCACGCGCCGGACAGGCCATCATGGTCTACGTCGCACCGTACTGGTTACAGTGGTTGACGGCGACAGGGACACTTCCTCTCCATACCGCTGACCGTGGCAGCCGGATGGGACAGGCCACGACGCCTCAACGGCTCCTGACGTCACCGCCTCGGGAAGGAGCGGAAGCCGAAGCCGGCCAAGCCGGCCAGTAGACTATAGGGTCATATATGTAAAGTGCTGGTGCCTATATAAGCCGCACTACCCCCTCTCGTGCAGGGGATCCATCGATCGATCGATCATTCTCACTTCATTTCCACCCCTAGCGCTGCCCTGTGAGAGAGACTCTAGTCTTCCTTAGCCTCCCAGGAGCAGCCGGACACAGCTCAAGGAGCAACCCTGTATTGTGTGATCATCATATATACTCTAGCAGGAGTAGAGGTTTTACCTCCATCGGAGGGCCTCGAACCTGGGTACGTCGCCGTGTCGCTCGTCCCCATACCCGCATCCGGATACCGCCGTGAGATCCCTCAGGAACCACTTCGATTAGCCACCCTATGGCATATGCCGTGACGATACCACGACATTTGGCGCCCACCGTGGGGCCTTCAGCATCCTCGGCCGGTGTCTTCATCCGGACGGGCCTCACCACCACCACCGGCGAGCGAGTCGCTTCAGGCTTGATCTGGAGATTCGGCTCCCTCGACTGCGTCAGCGACAACGCTGGCTGCTTCGCCAACCGGCCCTTCCCAGCCGGCGGCAGCGTCATCTCCTTCGGCGGCCACGACGTCTACGTCGCCACCGTCGCACCGCCGCGCTACCCGCGGCAGGTGCTGCGCTGCGCAAGCCCTCCTCCGCGAGCCGGCAGCAGCGCTCCTGCCAGCCCCGCCGTCGTGCAAGTCATGATGGCTGGCGAGGAGCTCCCCACCAAGAACCCGCGCACCCGTGGTCCCAACCTGGAGCGCAACGTCGACCCCAACGCCTCCGGCTCGGGCCCAAAAGCGCCACCACCACCGTCCCGGCTTGACGAAGTCCGGGCGAAACTGAGCACCCCGCTCACGCCTGGCGGCGACCCCACCGCCGTCGAGGCGGATTTGGAGGCGCACCGCCAGCTCCTCCTCAAGCAAACAGAAGAACTGGCTGCTGCTAAGCGCCAGATGGAGATCACCCAGCGCGAGTACAACCGCGCCCACGGCCTCACTCCAGGCGGCGACGAGCCAAGCCGAGCTGGCCACATCCGCCGCAGGGGCCGTGACCTTGGCGCCGAGATCGCCCGCGACGGCGCTCCTTCGCCGGCTCCGTCCGCGGAGCTACCCGTCTACAACACCCCCGACAAGAACATGCGCGCGGCACAAGCCGCCGCAGAAGAGCTGAACCGCCTTCAGGGCGAAGAGTTGCGCCGCTGCACCAAGCGGGTGGCGAGCTGCTCAACGCAGCCACCGGGCAGCGGCCGACCCCGTGTATGTCAATGCCCCGTAGCTTCTCACGCTCGTGGAGCTACAGGCAACGACAGGGAAGGCGCCAGAGACTCGGCCGAGTCCGCCTCCCCAGCACCAAGCCGGCACCATGACTCCCGCGCCACGCACGCAAGCTCGAGCAGGCCGAGCCACCAGCCGGGCGGCAGTAGCCGCAGCCGGCCTCCTCCAAGCCGGAACCAGGAGCAAGACTCCGAGCCCCGCCGTCAGCACCGGATGGCTCCAGAAGCAAGCGGCGCACGCCAGCCGGCACACTCCCGGCTGGGCCCGCGCGTCGAGCCCGCCGACGCCCGAGAACGCCTCGACCGGCTGGTCGAATCCCGCATTGCGGAAGAAGAAGCTCCAGCCGGCCCAAAGTGCTTCGGGCCCCGCATCGCCAACGAGCCCACGCTCGAAGGCTTCACGCTCCCCCGCGACACCCCCAAGTACGACGGCACCGCCAAGCCGGAGGACTGGCTGCAGGACTACTCCACCGCAGTCGGCATCGCCAAAGGCAACAAGCGCTGGGCTGTGCGCTACTCCCCCCTCATGCTGGTCGGCTCCGCCCGCACATGGCTCAACAACCTGCCAGCCGGCAGCATAAACGGCTGGCTGGACTTCGAAGCGGCCTTCATCAGCAACTTCACCGGCACTTACCGCCGGCCGGGTCGGCCCCAACAGCTTGAGATGTGCAAGCAGGGCCCCGAAGAGACGGATCGCGCGTACCTAACGCGCTGGTGCGAGATGCGCAACTCCTGCGAGGGCGTGCACGAGATCCAGGCCATCAGCTTCTTCATGGGAGGCTATCGGCCCAACACCATGCTGTGGCACAAGTTGCGCCGCAGCGACCCCAAGTCGATGGCCGCCTTGATGGCCATCGCCGACAAGTACGCGCTGGCTAAAGAAGCCGGCAAGGCGCCGGCTGACATTTCGCCGGCCCCCGCCAGAAGGGACAACAACAAACCGGCCGAGGGCGCCTCTCATGGCAGCCGGCGGGACAACTACCGCGGCAAACGTCACAGCGACCAGCCGGACCGCCGGTACGGCTCCGCCCATGTGGCCGCCGTGGCAGACAACGCGGCAGGCGGCAGCCGCCGCCAGAAACAAGACCGGCAATGGAAGTCGAAGTACACCTTCGAGCAGATGCTGGACTCGCCGTGCAAGTACCACAGCGGCAAGAACCCCTCCAACCACACCACCCGCGACTGCCACTTCATGAAGCGGCTGACAAGCGGTGAACCTCTCCTGCCTCCACCCCCGCCTCCTCCAGCCGGCGGGCCGGGTGGCCAAGCCGGCGCAGAGAACGCCAACCTCGAGCACCACGAGGCTAACCAGGTCCAACATGGCCGATATCTGGCCGAAGATGCCACCTACATCATCTTCACCTCCGAGCCCGAGGACAAGACGAGCCAGCAGAGCCGTTCCCTCGAGGTCAACGCGGTCATACCGCCGGTCCCCCAGTACCTAAACTGGTCAGAACAGGCCATCACTTTTGATCGCCGCGACACACCGGCTGTCTTGCCGAAGCCTGGCAGCTACGCCATGGTCCTCGACCCCACCATCGCCACAACCCGGCGCAGCGTGCGTTTTTCGCGCGTCCTCATCGACGGCGGCAGCAGCATCAACATCCTCTACCGCGACACCGCCCGCAAGATAGGCATCCAAGAAGCCGAGCTGCGTCCCACCCCTACCGTCTTCCATGGCATCGTGCCGGGCCACTGCTGCCAGCCGATCGGCCGAATCACGCTGGAGGTGATGTTCGGGAAGCCGGATCATTTCCGCACCGAGCAGATCGAGTTCGAGGTGGTGGACCTCGTGAGTCCCTACCACGCGCTCCTGGGCAGGCCAGCCCTGACCAAGTTCATGGCGGTGCCCCACTATGGGTACCTGAAGATGAAGCTGCCTGGCCCCAAGGGGGTCATCACCATAGCCGGCGATTATCGCCGCTCCATGGACTGCGCCACGCAGAGCTCCAAGATGGCCCAGACGCTGGTCATCGCCACCGAGAAGCAGCTCATCCACGATGCCGTCGCCCTCGCCAAGGCCGCGCAGATGGACATGCCGGCTGCAGGCAACCCGGCTGGGACGACTCACTTCCAGCCGGCCGACAACACCAAGAAGATCCTGCTGGACCCGGCGCAGCCGGACAAGTACGTCACCATCGGTGCCGGCTTGAGCAGGAAATACGAAAGCGAGCTCACCAGCTTCCTCCGTGAGAATCGGGACATCTTCGCATGGACTCCAAAAGACATGCCGGGTGTGCCGAGGGAGTTGGCTGAGCATCACCTCCACGTCCGGCCCGAAGCCAAGCCGGTGAGACAGCCTCTCAGGCGCTTCGCCGAAGAATGAAGGAAGGCCATCGGTGAAGAAATCGCCCGGCTCCTAGCTGCCGGCTTCATCATGGAAGTGCTGCACCCGGACTGGTTGGCAAACCCGGTCCTGGTTTTGAAGAAGAACGGCTCCTGGCGCATGTGTATCGACTACACCAGCCTGAACAAGGCGTGCCCGAAGGATCCCTTTCCCCTGCCGCGCATAGATCAAGTCATAGACTCGACTGCCGGCTGTGAACTGTTGTCTTTTCTAGATGCCTATTCAGGCTACCACCAGATTCCTCTGAATCCGGATGATCAAATAAAGACTTTGTTCATTACCCTGTACGGGGCTTACTGCTACACGACTATGCCGTTCGGCTTGAAAAATGCAGGCGCCACCTACCAAAGGTGCATGCAAAAATGCTTGCAGGATCAAATCGGCAGAAACGTTCACGCATATGTGGATGATGTCGTTGTAAAGACCAAGGAGACGACTACCCTCCTTGATGACCTGAGAGAAACCTTCACCAATCTGAGAAGATTTCGGATGAAGCTCAACCCGGCCAAGTGCACATTCGGCGTGCCGTCTGGCCAGCTCCTTGGCTACCTCGTCTCTCAGCGAGGGATCGAAGCCAACCCGGAGAAGATCAGTGCCCTGGAGAAGATGGAACTGCCGCAGTGCCTCAAGGACGTCCAGAAGTTCGCTGGCTGTCTGGCTTCCTTGAGCCGCTTCGTCAGCCGGCTGGGGGAGAAGGCACTGCCCCTGTATCAATTGATGAAGTAGGCGGACAAGTTCGTCTGGTCACCGCAGGCGGAGGAAGCCTTCCGTGACTTGAAGCGCGTGCTCTCAACCGCGCCAATTCTTGCAACGCCGGCCTCAATGGAGCCAATGCTGTTGTACATCGCAGCCACCAACCGAGTGGTTAGCGTTGTCCTGGTGGTGGAGCGCGAAGAAACCGGCAGGGAGCAGCTGGTTCAGCGGCCAGTCTATTACCTTAGCGAAGTGCTCTCCCAGTCGAAGTAAAACTACCCCCACTACCAGAAGGTCACCTACGGCGTCTACATGGCGGCCAAGAAGCTCAAGCACTACTTCCAAGAGCACCCCATCAAGGTGGTTGCCACAGCGCCCTTGGCGGAAATCATCGGCAGCAAGGATGCCAACGGCCGGGTTGCCAAGTGGGCCCTGGAGCTAGCCGCCCACACCATCCTCTACGAGCCACGCACAGCCATCAAGTCGCAGATCCTCGCGGACTTCTTCGTCGACTGGGCTGAGATGCAATACCTGCCGCCTGTGCCAGACTCCACACACTGGAAGATGCACTTCGACGGCTCGAAGATGCGCAACGGTTTGGGAGCCGGCATCGTCATCACCTCTCCCAAAGGAGACCGGCTGGACTACGTCCTGCAGATCCACTTCGCCGCATCCAACAATGTGGCGGAGTATGAAGCGCTCATTCATGGGCTAAAGCTAGCCAAGGAGATTGGCGTGCGTCGCATACTTTGCTTCGGCGACTCCGACTTGGTCATACAACAAGCATCTGGCGACTGGGACGCGAAGGACGCCAACATGGCCTCATACCGCTTCCATGTCCAGCAGCTATCCGGCTTCTTCGACGGCTGCGAATTCCACCATGTGCCACGAGCAAACAACAAGGCGGCTGACGCCTTATCCAAGATTGGCTCAACCCGGCAAGCCATTCCGCCGGGCATCGCCTTGGCGGTTCTCAAGAAGCCGTCCATCATACCGTCACCGGACTCGGATTCAATATTCGTGCCGGCTGACCCGGGGGCTGCTCAGCCGAACCCGGGGGCTTCATCGCCCAAGTCGGGGGCTAACAAGCCGAACCCGCCGGCTACCATGCCGAACCCGGGGACTTCTCAGTCCAACCCGGGGGCTTCATCGCCAAACTCGGGGGCTAGCAAGCCGAACCCGCCGGCTAGCAAGCCGAACCCGGCGACCATGCAGTCGAATCCGGAAGCTCCCACGCAGGAGGCCCTGTTGGTCAGCGTATTCGAAATAAGATGCGTACCTTCATGGGCACAAGAATTCCTCTCCTACCTCACCGACGGTGTGCTGCCTGATGATAGAGTCCAGGCCAGGCAGATTGAGAGAAGGGCCAAGGCCTATACCATCATCAACCACCAGCTGTACAAACGCAGCGTAAGTGGGGTGTTCCAGCGGTGCGTCGAGCCGGCTGAAGGGATTGAACTCCTACGGGAAATCCATCAAGGAGAGTGCGGACATCACGCCTCATCCAGAGCCATAGTGGCCAAAGCTTTCCGGCACGGTTTTTACTGGCCGACTGCGCTCAGAGACGCAGAAGAACTGGTGAAGAAGTGCAACGGCTGTCAGCGCTTCGCAAAGAAGAGACACCAGCCGGCTTCCGCCTTGAAAACCATCCCCATCACATGGCCGTTTGCCGTGTGGGGCTTGGATATGGTAGGTCCGTTCAGAATAGCGCGAGGCGGCATGACACACCTCTTGGTGATGATTGACAAATTCACCAAGTGGATCGAAGCCAAGCCAATCAAGAAGCTGGACGGCTCTACAGCCGTCACATTCCTCAAGGAAATCATCGTGAGGTTCGGTTACCCCCACAGCATTATCACCGACAACGGCAGCAATTTCTCCCAAGGCATCTTCTCTCGCTATTGCGGGGAAATGGGGATCCGGATGGCCCTAGCCTCTGTGGCGCACCCAGAGTCCAACGGACAAGTGGAGAAGGCTAACGGCTTGGTCCTAGCCGGCATCCGGCCCCGGCTGGTGGAGCCGCTCGAGCGGGCAGCCGGCTGCTGGATTGAAGAGCTGCCCAATGTGCTATGGAGTCTGCGCACAACGCCAAACCGCTCAGTCGGCTTCACACCATTTTTCCTCGTGTACGGGGCCGAGGCCGTCTTGCCAACTGATATCGAGCACGACGCGCCAAGGATCAAGCTCTATACAGAAGCCGAAGCCAAAGAAGCTCGCGAAGATGGAGTCGACCTGGTCGAAGAGGCCCGGCTGCTAGCTGCGTCCAGATCTACCATCTACCAGCAAAGCCTCCGACGCTATCACAGCCGGAAGGTCCAGCCCTTAGCATTCCGAGAAGGAGACCTAGTGCTCCGGCTGATCCAGCGGACAGCCGGACAGCATAAACTGTCATCCCCATGGGAGGGTCCCTTCATCGTGAGCAAGGCAGTAGGCAACGATTCCTACTATCTCATAGATGCCCAAGAGGCTAAGAAAAACAAGCCGGACAAGGCTGACGAGGAGACTAAACGTCCCTGGAATGTCAACTTACTCCGCCCATTTTACACATGAGAGCAGGAATGTATGTATCCCTTGTATCCCTTTTGTGAGCTATGAAAAAGCACGCGCCAAGAGCGCCGTTTCCGACAAGTTTTTCGCGTATTCTACTTCATTTCGCCAATTGGCTTGAACCCTCTCACGCGGTCGGCTCAGTAACGTGATCCGGTTTCCGACAGCCGGCTTCCGATCCAGCTACAGACCGCAACCCGGCTGTCCGGCTGGCGGGAGTAAGGCCTAGGGAACCGGCACGCGAAAGACGACTAAGGGAAAGAGTAAAAGCGAGTTGACTTGCAACTTTTCATAAAAGTGCCGGATTGCCGAGTTCAGCTCGTTAGACTGAAATACTGTCGGCCTCACCCAGCGGCCCGCTCTTGATCCGGCGACGGATCGCAAGTCCGACGTACGACCGGCAAGAGCACAGCCAAAGAGTGGGGCAGATGGGAAAAAGCGAACGAGTCGAAAGACAGCAACTCAGCACACAAATGATTAACAAACACATTAAAATGTGACATAATTAAAGGACGATAATATTCATACATATGCACCCGGCATCCCGGGGATTTAATAAACTGTCTTGGCAAAAGAACAACTGAAAAGCAGGTAAATTAAGCCGGAGGGGCATCAGCGGAGCCGGCTGCCGGGTTATCCTCGGGCGCGTCTTCCGCCTCCTCATCTTCCATGTATTCCTCATCGGACAGAGGAGGGTTCGGGTCCGCGACGAAGACGCTCTTGTCAACGAAGTCGGCAATGGCGCTGGCTCGGGCAAGCCGGGCAGTCTTGTGTTCGGCTGGGAGCTTATCCTCCACGCCGGCTCGCCGGAACTCGAGCTGCCCCAGGTCCACCTCGTTATACCAAGAGAGGACGAAGGACAGGGCTATGTCGGCACCAGCGCGCGTGGCCGACTCCTTCCAGTCGAGGAAGCGATCCGGCGCCCGCTCCATCAGGGAGGTAAGGTTGGAGATATCTTGCGGCACCGCCTCCTCAGGCCACAGCATCGGCACCAGCTCCTCAGCCGCCTTCCGGAGCTCCCAGCCAAGCTTGGTGATGGGCTCGATGCGGGCAGCCATGGACGCCATGTAGTCCTCCATGCTGAAGTACTCCGAACTGCCCTCGCCAGTTGACAAGGTATCAACTTGTCAATGCCTATGGATTGTAGGCTAGGGTTTAGTTGAAAGTAGAGGGCAAGTAGATCTCGAAGGTTTCAGCCGAAAAGTACTCGACGATTATGAAAACTAGGGTTTGCAGACAATGATTCGATGATCTCCTCGTCCCTCGACTCCCCCTTTATATAGGAGGCGGAGCCGTGGGATTCGTGTAGTACAAGTTACAGAGTCCGGGATGGTTTCTAACTCATCCCGCCAGATTACAAATAACACTTCCTATTACAACTCTATCTTTCCTTAAATACATCTTGGGCTCTCGAATCTTCTTATTCTTCGGGTAGTGGGCCTTCAGTAATCCCCGGGTACTATCTTCGGCAGGCCCATTTGGGATGCCTATGTCAGTAGCCCCCGAGATTTTGCTTGAATCGTAGAGTCAGGGAAAATCTCCACTGTTTATTTTTACTCGAAAGCTTTAACTTTTTTATATTTCTTCACATAAAATTCTATATTGTACAGGGATACTGGTAGTTGGGGCTAGTTCATCTGACAGATCAGGTACTAGTTAACTGCTCTAGTGGCAATCCGCAAAAACCTACTTCAAGATCACGTCCCTGGACATGATCTCGGGATACTGGTGTAAACGCCGACAGGTGCCGCTTAAGGTCTTACCATTCTGTCGAGTCCCAGTCAAATTTATCGGGTACCTAACGCGTCCGTTAGGATTTTTCTTCGTATCTGTTGATACGGATAAAAGTAGCAGAGCGCAGTCTTTGGCGATGCCACGCCTAGCAGAACGGATCTGGGGTCTTACCTTCGCAAATTTGCGGCATTCAGAAATTGATCGCAACTTTGGCGTTCTGAGAATATATTGTCGAGTGCTTTTCCGGCTGTTGGAATGGCACATTTTATCGAGTCAAATATGACTTTTTGCGCTCCCAATGGGAGTATATGTAGAGTTAATTATAACTCGAAATATACTCTCTTGCTTTTCTATATTTTATTTTTGAACTTCATCGGGTACGCGAATAGCGTTCCCGATGGGAGTAGCCCCCGAGGCTACAGCCAAGAACTTGTGCTTGGTTGTAGGCTCAACATTTTAGTCCACCTTGTCACTATATTGTCATTATGTTCCAATATGATCTTCTTTTTATCTCTCGGGTGCGCGAACAGCGCTCCCGCTGGGAGTAGCCCCCGAGGCTACAGCCAAGAACTTGTGCTTGGTTGTAGGCTCCCGCAATTTCTATACTGCCATACTCGAAATTTTACTTTTTGTCGAAGTAGCCCCCGAGCATTTGGGCAAAAACTTGTATTTGATCAAAGGCTCCCGAAGTATTCAAATAACTCCTCCTGTCGCCAATCTTCTTTTATTTTCTTGTCGGCATGCTTCCCTTAATCAAATTTACTTCATCTCTGTTTAATAGTCATGATTTTTCTGCCCTGTGGGTCCATTGCTTCTACCACGTTGACACGTCGTGCAAGTGGGGGACACACGTCCTCCGCTTTTCCTGGCGCACGTACGGTAACGCTTATCTCAGTAAAAATACCTTTTTACCCTTTTATCTAGAAGATTTGTTGTCACCACACGATTTCTTCATCCAACGGTGCATCGCTTCACCCGATTCTTATATAAACCTTTCTTCAACCTCCGTTCACTCCCTCGCTTGCGCCGCACATCTGTTCCTCTTCGCAAAAGCTTCCCCTGCGCCCAACTCTCTCTGAACTTCCGCACTCACGATCATTGCTTTGCCCATTGCCGTTGATGCCACCGCGTACGCGACTCACTCGCCACAGCACTCCAGAATCCAAGATGGCCGCCGAAGATCTTGAGTGGGAGAGATCTAAAATCTCCAACCAAGACGTCAACACTCTGAAGAGGCTTGGCCTCATGAAGAAGGAAGACGCCATCCGTTTTCCCAGCGAAGAAAGCTACCCCAACCCTCCAATGGAGTACCGGGTTAGTTTCGTTGATCACCTCATCCGCGGCCTTTCGGCCCCAATTCACGATTTCCTCCGCGGCCTTCTTTTTGTTTACGGGATTCAACTGCACCAGTTGACCCCCAATTCCATCCTTCACATTTCCATTTTTATCACACTTTGCGAATGCTTCCTCGGAATCCCTCCTAATTGGGTTCTGTGGAAACACATTTTCTGCCTCCGCCGCAATGGCTCCCACAACGCCACCTATAACATAGGCGGTGTTGTTATCTGTGTCCGAACTGATGTCGATTACTTCGACGTCAAATTCCCTGATTCTGTCCAAGGATGGCGCAAAAGGTGGCTCTATATTCACGAAGAAAGTGCCAACTCTGTGGAACACAACATAATTCCTTTCGACGGAAGTGCCAGAATTCAGCGCCGCCGTTCCTGGGACGCTGAAGCTTCCGAAGAAGAGAGAAAGGCGACAGAAGCTCTTATGTCTCGTATTCATCAGCTTCAAAATACTCGAGGCAAAGAACTATCCGGTGTTCAAATCACTGCCTACTTCCTTAGGATTAGAGTGCAGCCTCTTCAGGCTCGCAAAAATCCCCTTTGGACGTATTCTGGTGAAAACGACGCCAATAGAATCTCCAGTGATCTTTCTGCAAAGGACTTGGAGAAATTGATTCAAAGAGTTTCTCGCCTGGCCAAGAAGGATCCTATTCCCTCCTCTTGTCGCGTGGTACCATACAGCTCCACCAATCCTCTCCCCGAGGTATTTTGTCTTCTCGAGTTTCTGTCTTGTTCCGAACTTTCCCTGCATCTTATTGTATTGATATCTCTCTAATTTTTCTTTTGTCGCTATTTTCTTTGCAGAACCATCCTACTATGGCCTCCCTTCCTCCTCTTCCTGAGGATGGAGAAGTCGAAGAAAGGGCCATTGTCACGGATGACAATCAGGAAGCTCCATCTTTTGTGAACGAACCCGTGGATTCTCAAAAATCTGCGGGTAATTCCGAAGATACTTTATCGGCACAATCTCCTCCTCCCGCTGTCTCCCCAAAAGGCAAAAGGAAAAGGAATGATGTCGAAGATTCCGGCACTTCCAAAGCCGAAGAAGTTGATCCTTCACATCAGAAGGCAGCTTACGATCCTTATCTTGGATCCCTCGTCAGCTTGTAAGTTGTCTTTATTTCTTTCTATGTTTGTACTCGAAATATTTATCTTGTCTTGCTTTTTATGCTGCCGATTTTTTGATCAACAGTGATGACGAGGAAGAAGTACCAACTGTTGACGTAGCTCCTCGGACAAGCACGTCATATACTGTACTTGCCTCAGACACGCTAGTTGAAGGAGAAGAATCCTCGCCTCCTCAACAAAACGTCGTCACCACAACTCCACCAGCAAGTCCCCTTGCTCCTTCACCAAAAAGGACAAGGATTGAAACAAATCTTGAACCTGCCCTTCAATTGGGCAGCTCGTCAACTCTGCTCTTAGATGATGTAAGTTTGTCGATATCTATATTTCCGCTATTTTGTTTCTTCGCGCCTTCACTCTCTTTTTCATTCCTATGTTTATCTTGCTGTGTTCTTCTTTAACAGCCCATGATCAAAGAGCTTCTCCGCATTGGATCCCAATTTATTGGGTACCGTGAGTATGCTAGCAGAGCCGAAGGTAACAACTTTTATACTTGCCGTTTTTCCTTGACTTTTTGCTCCTGTTGCTTGTTGCGATTTTTGATCTTTCTTCTCTCTCTTTTTTTTATATCTCGACAGAGAAACTTGCAGAGGCCAACAAACGTGCCGACGCACTTGCTCAAAAACTTGAACAATGTGAGGCGGCTCGTAAGAAAGCCGAACTTGTTGCTAGTGAAGCCAAAGCCGAGGCCGATGAAGCTAAAGCAAAAGCTGCTAGTGTCGAGGAACTGCAGAAAAAACTTGAGGATACTGCATCTGCCTTAAACGATCACAAAGCTGCACAAGCTTCTCCTTAACAAGGGATCCTCAAGCGCCTGAAATCACAAAGTCGACGCACTTTCAGTAATGTTATTGATCCCTTTTATTTTTATGAGAGCCGCTGTTTCTTGTTGTTTGACCAATGCTTTGTTTCCTTGATAGACCAAACAAACCAAGATTTTGATCTGGCGAATCCTGTCGATGACCCTCTCCTTGACGCACTTTCCTATCTGGAGCTGCATGGGTCCGAAATTCGTGAAGGCGTGGCAAATGCTAATGCAGGATTGTCGGCGTTGTTCCCCTACTTCTTCCCGAAGAAAGAGGAGCCCTCGACTTTCCTTAACCTTGCCAAGATGTTCAATTCATCAGAAGACCTTGGACTGAAGATGCGCCAAGAAAATATGAAAATTGCCGTCGAAAGCACTGTTGCTTTGGTTGCTGACAGTCAACAGGCTGTTGATTGGACGAAAGTTGGCGACACCGAGCAGATAGAGCAATCAAAATGGAGGTCGCTGATTAAGGCAGCCAAGCCCAACACGAAGAAGATCTTGGCCTATCTCGGGATCAAACCAGCGTCGACTCCTAGCTCATCAAGGCCGGAGGTCTAGTTGCATGCCTCTTTATTTTTCTTTCTATGTTTCTTTTGCTCTTGTCGCCAAAGTAGTCATTTGGCGACACGTACTTCCTTAGCTCCACTGTAATGCCTTTGTAATTATTCCGAGAGATTAATGAAAACTCTATCTTTGCTTGTTGTTTGATGTTGTCTTGTCTAAATTTCAGTTGATATTTGATAACTATACTCCGTCTTCCGCTCCTTCCAATATTTCACCTTCTTCTTCTCGCTCGAGGAGAGCTTTTGCTGATACTGCACATGTCGAAGATACCGTGTCGCAAGAACTGGATGAACTTCGACAACAACTTCAGTATGCGAAGAAGCAAACACTTGTGATGATGGAGAAGTATCGTAAGTCATCTGAAGCCGAAAAAATTGCACTTCAACAAGCTCGCGAGGCCGTGGCTGCTAAAGAAATCGCTGCTTCCGAGGCTAAAAAGGCGACTACTCGAGAAAATTTTATGCTCGAGTTAATGAGTGAAGCCAGTGCAGATATGTCGGGTACGCTTGTTTCATCCTCCAATATCTTCCGTCTTCATGCTATGTTTCTTGAAGTTTTCTGCTTCGTTACTTGAATAGGTTCCTTTGCTGATACTGTTGCCGAAGAAGAGAGGGTAAACACTAGGACGAACTTCCTTGTTAACCTTTCCCTTGACCATGGTTCTCTGTTTTGGGCTACCCCGGAGAGGACTCGCCAGATTGTCAGATTTCAGGATCGCGTCGCTCAAACTCGCGACTTTCTTGACTTTTGTACCAAGACCCTGTTTATGGTTTACAACTCCATGTTTCCTCGGAACGTTCAACCAAAAACTCTTCCCGAGTTAATGGAGAAATTCAAGGATGCCCACAGGATCCATGATTTTGTCAGAGCTCAACTTGTAGCTGGCGCCAGATTTGCCCTTATCATGCTTCAGATTTGCCACTCGAAGCTTGACCTGACCAAAGTTGTTGCGAAAGTTCATGAGAAAGTAAAGCGCCGAAGAGTTGGTGTCGACCGAATTAACACGAAGGTTTCGCCTATAGCCGAAGAAATGATTGAAGACCTTCTTCGGATGGATGCCGACTTTTTTGCCGACAGTCATTATGCTGACTTTCTTGGCGCTGCTCCTGAAGAAAACAGAATTACCCTTGATGACATACTGAATCATGAGTAATTATTTTCCTTTTGTAGATAACTCTTCTTTGTAACCCATGACTTTGATTATATTGTGAAGCGATCGTCATATTTCTATATTTGTCTAGCCCCCGAGTATTTCGGTGGCTATTTACTGTATTTGTATATTGCGAGGTTTTGAACCAAGGCATTTATTTCATATGTATTTATGGCGGATATCAGCCCCCGAGCTTCTTTATTGAGTACTATTTTGTATTTTGATTAGCTCACGAGGTATTTTAATACCAAGGCGAGGCTTTTCTTTTTCGATGAACTATATTGAAATTCGTCGGGTTGGAGACTGTGAGCATGTCGATAAAGAAAAGGTTATATTGACACTATCTTTATTATATTGCAGCACCGCGAGCCCGCCTCATTAAAAACCTTTCCCGGCCCCACTCGGTGCCCCGAAAAAGGAAAAGAGTGCGTCTGAAAACTCGCGGGCGTTTCAGTACATTGAAGTTTTACAAGGACTATATTTCAACTCTAGGCGTAGAAACGCCTGAGTTGCGCCACGTTCCAGGGGTTTGGCTCCTCCACCCCTGTCTTCTTGTCCTTTATCCTGTATGCTCCTCCTCCGATTACTTCCGTGACAATGTAAGGGCCAAGCCATGGTGACTCGAGTTTTTCATGACTTTTTTGCGTGAGCCGAAGAACTAGGTCTCCCACCTGAAAAGATCTTGGCCGCAAACGTCGGCTGTGATAATTCTTCAAGTCCTGTTGGTATTTGGTTACCCGAGACAGTACTTCATCTCGAGCTTCATCAAGTGCGTCGACATCATCTTCTAGCGCTTTTCTCGACACTTCTTCGTCATATTCGACGACGCGTGGAGAGTTGTGCTCTATCTCGATTGGTAATACTGCTTCTGCTCCATGAACCAAGAAAAACGGAGTTTCCTGTGTTGCTGTGTTTGGTGTTGTTCGGATGCTCCACAACACACTTGGTAGTTCTTCTGGCCAGGTATGTCGAGCTTTTTCCAGTGGTCCTAACAAGCGTTTCTTGATGCCATTGCAGATGATGCCATTGGCTTTCTCGACTTGCCCATTGGTTTGAGGATGTGCAACTGACGCGAAGTGCAACTTGATACCCACCTCTTCGCAATAATCTTTGAATTCGTGGGATGTGAAGTTACTGCCGTTGTCTGTGACGATGCTGTGGGGCACTCCAAATCTGAAGACGAGGCTTTTTATGAATTTTACTGCGGATGCTCCGTCTGGTGAATTTATCGGCTTCGCTTCTATCCACTTTGTAAATTTGTCGACAGCTACTAACATGTACTCCTTTCCTCCTGGCCAGGATTTGTGTAACTTGCCCACCATATCAAGTCCCCATTGGGCAAAGGGCCATGACAATGGTATTGGTGCTAGCTCTGCTGCTGGAGAGTGGGGTTTTGCGGCAAACCTTTGACACGCGTCGCAAGTTCTTACTATTTCCTTAGCGTCCTCGATTGCTGTCAACCAGTAGAATCCTGCCCGAAAAACCTTGGCTGCAATAGCTCGACTACTTGCGTGGTGGCCACATATTCCTTCGTGTACATCCTTCAGAATTATTCTTCCTTCTTCGGGTGTGACACACCTTTGCAGGACGCCTGAAATACTCCGCTTGTACAATTCCCCTTTGACTACCGTGAAAGCTTTGGAGCGTCGAATTACTCGCCTTGCCTCAACTGGATCATCGGGTATTTCTTTCCTGAGGATGTACGATATGAACGTCTGCATCCATGGTATCTGTATTACCATGACCAGGTCTTGATCTTCTTCTTCTTCCTCTTGCTTTTCCTTGATAGCCCCCAAGGGTTTCTTCTCCTTCTTTTTTGATTTTGTCGATTTGGTGGATCTCTCTGTTATTTCTTCCCAGAATACACCTGGCGGGACTGCAAGGCATTGCGACCCGATGTTTGCAAGAACGTCGGCTTCGTCGTTGCTCAATCTACTAATATGATTTACTTCGCATCCATCGAACAACTTCTCGAGCTCGTTGTACACCTCCTTGTATGCCATCATGCTATCATTGACTGCGTCACATTGGTTCATAATTTGCTGAGCCACCAATTGTGAGTCGCCGAAGATTTTTAGTCGAGTTGCACCGCAGGCTTTCGCCATCTTCATCCCGTGTATGAGAGCCTCATATTCTGCTTTATTGTTAGATGCGTTAGGGAACGTCATCCGAAGGATGTACTTCAACTTGTCGCCTTCAGGTGATATGAGTACTACTCCTGCGCCAGCCCCTTCTAGTCTTTTGGACCCATCAAAGTTCATGGTCCAGGTTCTCGACAAGTCTGGAGGTCCTGTGTTTTGCAACTCCATCCACTCTGCGATGAAATCTGGTAAAACTTGCGACTTGATTGCTTTTCTTTTTTCATACGTGATGTCCCGAGGGGAAAGTTCTATTCCCCAAAGGGAGACACGACCCGTAGCTTCTGGATTGTTTAGTATATTTGACAAGGGAGCTTCATTGACCACTATGATCGGATGTGCCGAAAAATAGTGGCGCAATTTTCGTGCTGTTGTGAACACTCCATATGCTAGCTTTTGGTACTGAGGGTACCTTTGTTTTGAGGGCGACAGAACTTCGCTCACGAAGTATACTGGCCTCTGCACTCCATGGATTTTTCCTTCTTCTTCTCTTTCGACAACTAGCACCGTGCTAACCACTTGAGGTGTGGCTGCAATGTACAGCAGGAGAGGTTCCTTTTCCTTTGGCGCCACCAAAATTGGTGGTGTCGAAATTTTGCGTTTCAAATCCTCGAAAGCTCTATCGGCCTCTTCGTTCCATTAGAATTTATCTCCTTGCTTTATCAAAGCGTAAAATGGTAACGCTTTTTCTCCTAGCCTGGCGACGAATCTGCTCAATGCTGCGACTCGCCCAGTTAGCTGCTGTATCTCTTTCAACTTTGTTGGCTTCCTCATTGTTACTATAGCTTGTATTTTGTCGGGATTTGCTTCAATCCCTCTTGCTGAGACCAGAAACCCCAGAAGTTCTCCTGCTGGGACGCCAAAAGAACACTTCGTCGGGTTCAACTTCAGGCAGAATTTGTCGAGGTTGTCAAAAGTTTCTTTGAGATCCTCGATCAGCGTTGCCCCCTTTTTTGACGTTATGACGACATCATCGATGTATACTTGCACGTTTTTCCCGATCTGTGTCGCTAAACACTTCTGCATCATCCTCTGATATGTTGCTCCCGCATTTTTTAGACCAAAGGGCATTGTCTTGTAGCAGAACACGCCGTAAGGTGTAATAAACGCTGTTTTGGCTTCATCATCTTCTTTTAATCTGATCTGGTTATAACCAGAGTATGCATCCAAAAAGGAAAGACGTTCACAGCCTGCCGTGGAGTCGATGATTTGATCGATCCTTGGGAGGGGAAAGTGATCCTTAGGACAATGTTTATTGAGACACGTAAAGTCGACGCACATGCGAAGGACTGTCGTGTGTTTCTTTGGCACCATCACTGGGTTAGCTACCCATGTGGCTTCTGTAGATATCTCTTTGATAAAACCAGCCTCCTCAAGTCGATTTATTTCTGATAGCATGGCTTTGCGGTTTGGTTCCGAAAAACGCCGCAAAGGTTGTTTGATTGGTCTCGCTACTGGATCCAAGTTTAGGTGGTGCTCGGCAAGTTCCCTGGGTACTCCTGGCATGTCAGCTGGACACCATGCGAAGATTTTCCAGTGCTCACGGAGGAACTTGACGAGTGCGCTTTCCTATGCGATATCCATATTTGTTGCAATGGATGTCGTCTTTTTCGGGTCTGTCGGGTGAATCTGCACCTCCTTAGATTTTTTCTCGGTATTGAAAGTTGACTCTTTATTTGGCCTTCCAACGTCTGGCAGCACGTCGTAGTCAGTCATACTTTTTGACGCCAAATACTCCGCTTGCATCCCGAAAGTTTCTGATAGCCGATGAAAATCTTTGTCGCATTTATCGGCCAAAGCGAAGCTTCCTTTGACTGTGATTGGTCCCCTTGGTCCAGGCAGCCTCCACAACAGGTATGTATAGTGTGGCACTGCCATAAATCTAGCATATGCCGGTCGTCCTAACAACGCATGGTACTGCGACGGAAAATCCACGACTTCAAATTCCAGCCTCTCGATTCTATAATTCTCTCGGGTTCCAAACTGAACGTCGAGGTTGATTTTTCCCAATGGATAATTTGGCTTCTCTGGTGTGATACCGTGGAACCTTGTGTCTGTTGGCTTCAGGTTTGCTAAGGATATGTTCATCTTCCTCAATGTATCTGCATACATGAGGTTTAAGCTGCTGTCGCCGTCTATGAACACTCGAGAGACATCAAATCCCGCAATGACTGCTGGCAGTATAAGTGCTGACTGCCCTGGTCGAGGAACTTGTTGCGGATGATCTGCTATTGTGAAGCCAATATCTTGCCCTGACCAATTAAGATACTCGACAGTTGGTGGAGGCATTTTTTCTGCCATAAACACTTGTCGTGAGATTACTTTCTGAGCTCTATTTGACGGCCTTGCCTTCTGAATCATCGACACCGCCCCGTGAGAGTTGGGATCAACATAAGGTGGTGGTGGGGGTGCTGCCGCTATTCTGAGCTGGTGTCGATTGTCGTCTGTAATCGCGGGAGGTGGTGGCAGGTGAATCTCGCTCCTGGGTTCTCGAGGATTTCTCTGTGTTGCCCACGCTGTAGCGTGTCCTGCATATCTTAACATTGCTTGAAAATTTCGACAGTCTTTCTGCAGGTGCCCTGACTGTCTTTTACCGTTGCTGTCGAGGAAAAAGTGCATCTGACACTGCCCGTTCATCATCTCTTCAGGGGACACGAAAGGCCTTGGGAACCTAGGCCCGCTATTTTGCCTGTTGTTACGAGAATCATCCCTATTATCACCTCGCTGTTCGCTGCTTCTCTGATAATCATCTCTATTGTTTCCTCCTGTGTTTGCTCGAAAACCTGCCAAAATTTGCCCTGGAGCGTCATAATTCGAGTACTGTCGAGGGAATCGTCGCCTCGGTTGATAATTTCGACCACGGTCCTCCTCTGGCGACCTGTGTCGTTTGTTATAGACAGCATCTTCTCCATCTGCCCATTTGTTTGCTATCTCCATTAACGCAGATACTGTCTTTGGATTGGTCCTCCCCAAGTCCTCGACAAAATCTCCACGCCTGATTCCTGCGACAAACGCATCTATTGCTCTCTCGTCAGATATATTTTCTGCCGAGTTTTTGATGATATTCCACCTTTGGATGTATTTTCTCATTGGCTCATCTGGCTTTTGTCGACATGCTCTCAACTCCTCTAACGACGCAGGTTTTTTGCACGTGGATCTGAAGTTCTTGACGAACACGTCCTCGAAACTTTCCCAGCTATCGATAGATCCTGGAGTGAGTTTCTTTATCCACGATCGTGCGGCTCCACTCAAATGCACCTGAATGCTTTGCATAGCTGTTGCCCTGGTTCCTCCCGTGAGCTTCACTGTCTCCAGATAGTCGACTAGCCAATCCTCTGGATCTTGAAGGCCGTCGAACTTTTTGAAATTGTCGGGTAATTTGAATCCTGAAGGGACTCGAGTTTTTCGGACTCTCCTCGTGAAGCATGGCAAGCCGCACATATCTTCGTCGTTAAGCTCCGGAGATTGCCGATGATCCCTTCTGCTTTGCCGCGCTCTGTCGACTCTTGCTTGTGCTGCCGTGTCTCTTGCTCCGCTTGGCCCTTCAGGGGCTGCCGCCGTTGCTGCTGCAGGTCGTGGACTATTTTGCCTTGCCGCTCCTTCGGGAGGCGTTGACACGAACGCTGTCCCCATAGCTCCAACTCCTGCTATCGCCATATTGTATAGTGTTTCCCTTGGATCACCTGGAGGTGGTTTAGACGCGAGGATAAAAGCTTGTGTTGCCATATACCCAGCTTCTGGTGTCTTAGGGATAATGTTTCCTCTTGTGTCTATCGACATAAAGGACATGTCGAGGTTTTGAACCAAGTGCTCTCTTTCTGCTTCGGGTATGTGTTGTAACCTTGATCTTCCTCTGTTCCGAGCCTCCCTGTGGCTATCACCCGAAGTTCTAGATTGTCGACTTAGATCTGCCCTTCTCCTGCTAGATGCAGAAGCTGCCTCCTTTCTCCTGTTCAACTCAGCTGTCTGTTTTTCCAATTCCCTGGCAGCTCGTGCGAGCCTATATTGATATGCTTGTAATTCCTCTGGTGTGGCCGTGGTAGCCATTGGTTCTGTACCGTTCATAGCTCTCGCGGCTCTGTCCCACGCTGCTTGTGAAAGTTGAACTCTATCTCGCGGCTCTGGCCCGACGTATTTGTTGCCCAGGCCTTGTCGCAGATTGGAGGGATCGACGTATGGATTTCCTAGATCGTCGAAAGCCTCAGATGTTTCCTCTTGATCTTCAATGGCATAAATCTGATGATACTTTGTACTCAGATCTATGTTTGGTTTGGTGACATCATCGTTGAGATTGATGAAGACCTTGCCCACTGTGATAGATTTGTCGATGAATTCATAACTGTCGACATCGCTTGAGCCATCGCTTATATATGAGTCCGCAGATGACTCAAACGACATGTCGTTGAAGATCTTGGCGAGTTTCTCTCTTGCTCTGGTACTGATGTAGCGTGTCGCCGAAGTTTCTTCTTCTCCTGACTCGGTTGACGATGCATAGCTTGAAAAATCGGAATCGACCTCCGACGATCCCGATGAAATCGGAACCTCGACACGATACGATCCTTCCTTCTCGACGCGAAAGTGAAACCTTCCGAACGTCATCTCCATGGGCTCCGCCAGATACGCATATGCATCCAAACGGGAGGGTGGATGAGGAACAAAATCGACAAGACCAGCAGCGATCTGTTTACCTCGATCCATTGTGTTGCTTGCAGTTGACGATGTCGAAGATCTTGAATGTGCCATCGAGATCAGATCCTTACGCCTCTAGTTCCCACAGACGGCGCCAATTGACAAGGTATCAACTTGTCAATGCCTATGGATTGTAGGCTAGGGTTTAGTTGAAAGTAGAGGGCAAGTAGATCTCGAAGGTTTCAGCCGAAAAGTACTCGACGATTATGAAAACTAGGGTTTGCAGACAATGATTCGATGATCTCCTCGTCCCTCGACTCCCCCTTTATATAGGAGGCGGAGCCGTGGGATTCGTGTAGTACAAGTTACAGAGTCCGGGACGGTTTCTAACTCATCCCGCCAGATTACAAATAACACTTCCTATTACAACTCTATCTTTCCTTAAATACATCTTGGGCTCTCGAATCTTCTTATTCTTCGGGTAGTGGGCCTTCAGTAATCCCCGGGTACTATCTTCGGCAGGCCCATTTGGGATGCCTATGTCACCAGTCGCCCACCTCCTGGACTCGCGCGCAACGCCAACGGCCGCCAAGGCTGCGTCCTGCATCTCCGGGAAGGCCGCTGCAAGAAAAGCATGTCAGAAGTCATCAAAGCCGAAATAAGCTGAAAAATGCAAATTTTCGAAGTCCTAAAGTAAGCCTGGCGGCAGCCGGCACGAGCCGACTGCCCCCAGCCCGAAGATGGAGATTCCGAAGAAAAGTTTCTGCTGCCGGCTGCCAACAAAAGCGGGCAGCCGACAGCCGAAAGCCGGCAAAGGGAAAGGAACATAGAGATGCACTCACCCGACAAGCCGCGATCAAGCGCGCCAATCTCGTCCGTCCAGCGTTTGGCGGTAGCTGTCAGCTCCGTGGACTTGGTGGTGACCTCCTCCTGCAGCGCAAGCCGCTGCTTCTCCACCTCCGTCAGCCGCCGGCTCAGATCCTCCACCTTTTCCTTCTCCGCCGTCCTGAGGGAGTTGAGCTCAGCGAGGTGGTTCTGCTCCAGCAGGCGCAGCCGCATCAGCTCCTGCTCAGCCAGCTTGAGCTTGGCGGTGGCAGATCGGCCCGCCTCCTCGCTCTCGGCGCACTGGGCACGAGCAGCCCGGAGATCCGCCTCAAGCAGCGGGACCTTGGCGGCTTCAACTGAAAGGCAGCCGGAAAGAAACATTCAGCCAACCAAGACTAAAAAGAAAAGAGGACATCGAGTCGAAAGAAGCAAAATCTTACCCTTGACGGTTGCCAGCTCGCGGGCCAAGTCGGCCCGGTCCAGCTTGGCCTTGTGGTAATGGGTAACGGCGCGGTTGTACAGAGTGGTGCGCCGATCCATCACAGCCTAAGGAAAAAAGAAAAGTCAGTCAGCTAGGCGAAACCCGGGCCGGCTCCGAGCAGCCGGCCCATGCCTCGGAGGGCTACCAGGATGATAACCAAATCAAAAACAGACGAAGCTTACCTTGCCGGCCTCCTCCACCTTGGCAACGTTGGCCGCGGCCTCGGCAGCCCTGGCCTTGAGGTTGGCCTGCAGGCTGGAGAAGAACATCTCCACCGATGCTTGGCCGGGGTCCCCCTCCCGGCTGGTCACCTCGTAGGAGTCGGCGCGGAGCCACGCCTGCTCCATAGTGGCAGCCGAGCCAAGACTGGAGTCGGAGGCGGATGGCACCTGAAGAAGAAGAGCGCCCTTGGCCACGTGCAGGCCCTGCTGTGGCACCGATGGGGCTCCCGTCCTTACCAGCGCGCGCGAGTCGGCGCCCTCCATGCGCGCCAGCTCATCTCTTGCCGGCTCCCGCCCGGCCGGCTCCTCTATCGTCGGCTCCGGCGGTGGCGGCGCTCCAGGCGCAGCAGACGGCCCAGCCGGCGCAGCTGTCTCCGGCGCCTGAGGCGCCTCCGGCTCTCATCCGCACCACCACGCTTGGCCCGGCACCGGCTCCGGTCACAGGCGGCGCAGCCCTGCCGGCCCCGGCTCCAGTCGCGGACGGCGCAGCTCTGCCGGCTCCGGTTCCGGTTGAAGGCGGCATGCCCCGCCCGGCCCCAGCGGCTGGGTCCAGAAGACGTGTCCGGCGCGGGAACATATCGTCCAGCGTCAGCTGCCGCGGTGGCTCAGCCCGCGTGCCGCGATCAGGCATTGAGGCCAGCGGCACGGCAAGAGAAGGCGCCCCTGCGGGAGGCGGAGTACCCACAGGCGGCGGTGGCGTAGGCGCGCGCGATGTTGGCTGTGGCGTCGGTTCCCTCCTTTGGCGAAGAGGCGGCGACGCGACGCGCGGAATCTGCCGGGAGCCGCCGCCCTGGGCGAACTTAATAGGGGCCCTAGCCAGACAAACAGAGAAAAGATAAGCATAAAGAGTAAGGAAAGAAAAGGAATCAAACAAGAAAGAAGAAGAGAGCTCACCCGGCCTGCTCCGGAACCTTCCTCGGCTGCAGCCGGCGGAGTTTCTTCGCCTTCGCCTCCAAGGCGGCAGTAGAGCGAGGCTCGCTGGCCCGCTTCTTCCCCTTGGGCGCCGAAGTCGCCGTGGTGCTTGGCGGCCTCGTGCGCAGAGGCACGGCGGGGATTGGCCCCGTGGCGGACGTCGCCGGCTCCTCGTCCTCCTGCTGCTCCGGTGAAGGGGGCGGATTGTGCTCCCCCTGGCCGCCTAGATCAGGCGCCTGCAGCAGGTCGTCGTCGCCAGCCTGGTCGCCGGCCTGGTCAGCCGGATCGATGTGATCCGGCGTCCACCTCTTCGTCGCCAGGTCGCCGTCCTCGGCATCCTGGCGCTCAAAGAGCTAGAAAGACAGAAAACATAAGCAAACAGCAAGACGGAAGTCGGCAAAAGCAAAGGAAGTCGGCCTCGCAGCCGCAAGCCGGAGCCGGCGAAAACGTAAAACTTACCTGCTCGGGTAGGTGGTCCCTGTCGTGGGGCGCCAGCCCGTAGCTCCAGTCGTCCGCCACGTTCGCCTTGGTGATGTTATTCACCCGGCTGGCCACCTGGGCCTTGGAGAGCGGCGCCTTAGACGTCCGGTTCGGGTAGGTGGTCCCTGTCGTGGGGCGCCAGCCCGTAGCTCCGGGCGCCCGCCAGGCCACCGCCGACGGGATCCGGCGGAGGCGCACCAGCCGCTCGATGTCATCCTCCCGCATGTACGAGCCCCTCCACGATCCGCTAGGGGAGGCCATTGTTGAGGCAGAAGATGAAGATGTCCACGAGAGGCGAAACGGCGACGAAGAGCCTTGCGACGGCGGCTGAGGACGCTCCGTGGAAACGCGCGGCCCCGTGGCGCCGGTTTGGTGGAGTGGCGGCGGCGGCCCGGCGGGAGAACGTCGGGGCAGCTGCTCGCCGGAGTTCGCCAGGAGTGTCGGCGTGCGACGGAGCGCTCGAGCGAAGAAAAGAGGAAGTTTGAGCGAAAGAACGAAGAATGCGAGGAAGAAGAAGGGCGCCTCGGTACCGCTACCGGGGGCATTTATAGCCGCCTGGCGCGCCAGTTGCGCGGCCACGTGGCAATCGTGGGCCACGATCGGGATTTACTGCGCTGTAACTCCTCCCACGACCGCGACGGTTACCGAAAACGGCCACACCACGTCGCCCACGACCGCACCGGATCCAGAGGGAACATTGATGTGACCAGACGAACCGACCGCAGAGCCAGGCGTCAGACCGGTCAAGTCGGGTGCAGGACCCGAGGCGGCGGAGACTCCGGCGCGCCGCAAGCCGGAGCCGGACGATAAGTTCAACTCGGACCAAAAGTCATCAGCAAGGCGGAGACGCCACCAAAACTTGCGAGAAAGCAAAAGATGCATAAGTGTAAAAAGTGGCCGGCTAGAAGCAGTCGGCAGGAACGAGCCGGGTGAGGGCGTAGCCGGCTGAATGGAAGTTCTCAGCCGGCCCCTCCAAGTGCCGTCAAATATATTCGAGAAGCCAGGGAAACCTGCCTAGGTCCTTCTAAACGCAGGACCTTGCCAGCTTCGGGGGCTAATGTCGGGGGGAAGACCCCGGGTAGGGCAATGGACGCGGAGCAGCCGGCTGGCCACTGGCCGGCTCGCGGCAAAGGCCGGCTGAGGTGCAGCTGGCTGGCGCCGTGGCCGGCTGGTCCGGAAGCCGGCTGGCTCTAGGTCCTAGTCGGTCTGGCTACGGCCGCCAATGCTGTAGCTGGGCCGGCTTCTACAAGCCATATCCGACTAGGGGTTTGCACCTCAGACCGACTCGAGGCTGGCGAGTCTTGCACTGGAAGGAACCGGGTTGGTGACCCGGGTTCCCAAAGTCCACGATGACTTCATCTTCCGTAAAGCGCGGGGCACTGTAGAGCAATAGTGCCACGCGCCGGACATGCCATCATGGTCTACGTCGCACCGTACTGGTTACAGTGGTTGACGGCGACAGGGACACTTCCTCTCCATACCGCTGACCGTGGCAGCCGGATGGGACAGGCCACGACGCCTCAATGGCTCCTGACGTCACCGCCTCGGGAAGGAGCGGAAGCCGAAGCCGGCCAAGCCGGCCAGTAGACTATAGGGTCTTATATGTAAAGTGCCGGTGCCTATATAAGCCGCACTACCCCCTCTCGTGCAGGGGATCCATCGATCGATCGATCATTCTCACTTCATTTCCACCCCTAGCGCTGCCCTGTGAGAGAGACTCTAGTCTTCCTTAGCCTCCCAGGAGCAGCCGGACACAGCTCAAGGAGCAACCCTGTATTGTGTGATCATCATATATACTCTAGCAGGAGTAGAGGTTTTACCTCCATCGGAGGGCCTCGAACCTGGGTACGTCGCCGTGTCGCTCGTCCCCATACCCGCATCCGGATACCGCCGTGAGATCCCTCAGGAACCACTTCGATTAGCCACCCTATGGCATATGCCGTGACGATACCACGACACTTGTCTTGAAAGTACTATTCATGAAAAGTCTTTGCTATATGATTCAGTTGTTTAGTCATTATCTATTTGTTAACAAATTATAGACCATTGCTTCGAATCACTTCATTCATCTCATATGCTTTACAATAGTATTGATCAAGATTATGATAGTAGCATGTCACTTCAGAAATTATCCTTGTTATCGTTTACCTACTCGAGGGCGAGTAGGAACTAAGCTTGGGGATGCTTGATACGTCTCAAACGTATCTATAATTTCTTATGTTCCATGCTAGTTTTATGACAATACTCACATGTTTTATATACACTTTACATAATTTTGATGCATTTTCTGGCACTAACCTATTAACAAGATGCCGAAGCGCCAGTTCCTGTTTTCTGCTGTTTTGGTTTCAGAAATCCTACACAGGAAATATTTTCGGAATTGGACGAAACAAAAGCCCACGGTCCTATTTTCCACGGAGCCTTCCAGAACACCGAAGAGGAGACGAAGAGGGGCCACGAGGCGGCCACACCATAGGGTGGCGCGGCCCAACCCCTGGCCGCGCCGGCCTATGGGGTGGGCCCCTCGGGCGCCCCCCGACTCTGCCCCTTCGCCTATTTATTCTCTCAGTCGCGAAAACCCTAGTACCGAGAGCCACGATACGAGAAAAGTTACTGAGACACCGCCGCCAATCCCATCTCGGGGGATTCTGGAGATCGCCTCCGGCACCCTGCCGGAGAGGGGAATCATCACCGGAGGGCTCTACATCACCATGCCCGCCTCCGGACTGATGCGTGAGTAGTTCATCCTTGGACTATGGGTCCATAGCAGTAGCTAGATGGTTGTGTTCTCCTCTTGTGCTATCATGTTTAGATCTTGTGAGCGGCCTATCATGATCAAGATCATATATTTGTAATGCTACATGTTGCGTTTGTTGGGATCCGATGAATATGGAACACTATGTGAAGTTGATTATCGATCTATCATATATGTGTTATTTATGTTCTTGCATGCTCTCCGTTGCTAGTAGAGGCTCTGGCCAAGTTGATACTTGTGACTCCAAGAGGGAGTATTTATGCTCGATAGTGGGTTCATGCCTCCATTGAATCTGGGACAGTGACAGAAAGTTCTAAGGTTGTGGATGTGCTGTTGTCACTAGGGATAAAACATCAATGCTTTGTCTAAGGATATTTGTATTGATTACATTACGCGCAGTACTTAATGCAATTGTCTGTTGTTTGCAACTTAATACTGGAAGGGGTGCGGATGCTAACCCGAAGGTGGACTTTTTAG